>NC_053025.1:323639799-323707835 GCF_003073215.2 Triticum urartu
GAGGAATAGAGAGGGGATTAGTAGAATTGATTATGTATTGATTGAGTCTCGTGGGTATATATATAGGAGTACATGACCATCTTGAAGTACAAGACAAGTTAGAAGAAAATCCTAGTCTAAATAATCACGATACTCAAAAATCTAGATAGTGATCGTCAGGCCCTCGTGGCAGACTAGCAGTCTTCCTGTGAGGGGAGCCGTCGAAACAGAGGCCTCGAGCGAAAGCTCTGGCACAGGCCCAACTTAGACGACCAGATTGTGCCGGTGTACGCATGTGTTGTTAGCTGGTACTTCCTCTGTAAAGAAATATAAATGATCTAAACGCTCTTATATTTCTTTACGGAGGGAGTACATGCTAGCTTCCCGTAGGTGCCCGTTCAGTTAAAAGGAATCCATCTAGGAGGTAGCTAAGAGCATCTCTATCAGATTTCGTAAAAAGCGTCAAAACTTCGTATCTACAAGATAGGTAAAAAATGCACTGAATAAATCTTGTAAAATAGCATATCCCATAAAAAAATTATGGGCTTCCGAATATTAGAGCTCCCATTCGTCCTATATAGAGGATTTCAGCCCTTTTTTGAGGATCCAGTAAAACTGGACAACGCCGGAGCAGGGGGCCTTGCGACCCTGACAACTCGCAGCAAGCAGGTGGAGGAGCTCCCCTGTGGCCGGCCGGAGCATCGCCGGAGCACACGGCGGGCCGGAGCATCACCAGTGCATCGTCGGAGAAAGCAGTGGGCCAGAGCGTCACTGGAGTGTCGCCGGAGCATCACATGGAGCATTATGTCTGGCCGGAGTTCGAGTTCATTAATGCGTGTGTCCGGGAAAGAAGAAGTGTGAGGAGAAAAAGAAGAAGAAAACTTTCACAGTACGGGTTTTATGTATCGCCATACCAGAAATTCGATTTAGGGGGCCTATAGTTTTTTACGGGTGGTGCACTACTGGATCAGATAGAGATTTTCTAACCTGAACAGATCTGCCACTGCTTGCTTTGGGGTCGTGTGTGTCCTCCGACGCAAAATATGTAGGAGGAGGAAGGAACATAATACAATAGCGAGAAGATGGACCAAGGAGCAAACTATACCAACCACGTCGGACGGTTGGTTTGAACCGTGCGCCCGCTGTAATGACCAAACCTGCATAATAAATTCGCTTAGTCTTGGTTCGGACAAGGCAACATGGTAAGAGAATCTCTAATAAATAAAAGTTTTGCTAAATCACTTTTAGATGTGCCATAAATATTGCACATCTAAGTTCTATGTCATTGATCTTATGTCGAGATTCATGTGGATATTTTCTTTTTTTCTTTTCCAATAAGTGCTTGGTTCACTCAGTTAGATGTGCAATAACTAGTGCACATCTACATGTTCCCTAGAACACTAGTAGAAAGCAAGTCTTTAGTCCCGGTTCCAGAGGGCCTTTAGTACCGATTCGCCAATCGGGACAAAACGATCGGGACTAATGCCCATTACTTTTAGTCTCGGTTGGCTTACGAACCGGGACTAAAGGAGCTCAATGTGGCCGTTGTCTGGAGCGGGGCTGGTTGTTGTTACCAACCGGGATAAAATGCTCCACCTTTAGTCCCGGTTGGTGAACCGGGACTAAAGGAATTTTTTGATTTTTTTTTTGATTTTTTTGATTTTCAAATTTCTGAATTATTTGACAATTTAATCTCTAGTCATCCCTCATCACCGCTCCAGTGTGGAGCACTCATTTCAAACCGTCTAACTTCTCGGCCGGTCACCCATTCTCTCACTACTCCAGCCTAAGCACCCTTAACTTCTGAGTTCTATTTCCCCTAGTTTCCAAGTCTACACTTGTTGTTTTCCTAACAATAGTAAGCTATCAATCCTATTAACCCTTAGGTCTTGATGTCACATGATTTAATTTTTTGAATTCCAAACAATTATTAAAATAAAATAAGTAATAATAATATTGAATTTTAATTAAAATAAAACAAGTAATAATATTATTTTATTGTTTTTTGCCATTTATTCATTTAATATGGCATAATTAATATCTTTAGATCTGTAAATCGAAGTTCGACAAATAATATATCCATTATTATCAAAAAATGCGAGGAATCCAAATATGACATCATTAATTTTTTAAATTATTTCTCATATGCTGAAATCAATTGCTTCTTGGTGATGTGAACTAGATGAAAACTAATTAGCATTCTATGTTTGGCTAAGCACAAGTGCCAGATCTAGATTCAGTGATAAAATAGTTATAACTAGCATAGCCCGCGCGGGGGCACGCCGCGCCCGTCCATACGATGTATCCATATGGAATGTGTTTACTATTTACAGCAAATGTTGCTAAACAGAGAAATACACGTTGATACATCTTTAGTAAGTTTCATTTATTCACATCATGCCATTCTATAAAACAAAGGGTATGCTACGATGATAACTTCCTTTTATTAGCACCATTAGCCGAGGGAGTGTCATATCAGTAGTTAACATGATAGAGTTCATACTTGGGGCAAACAGTTTGCATGAACCTACGACTGAATTGGTAATTTATGAGCATATAGACTTCAGTTATACATCAAAGATATTGTTTGTGTATTAAATTGGAAGTGCCATTTTTTTATGTGTAGGAAAAAATCAATAGGTATACCCATCTATTGCAGTTTTTTTGTCTGGCTGTTGACTAACTTGCATTGACATAGCAATTGAAAAATATTTTCTTAGCTAGAAGCCAGGCAAAAATATTTTCACTGAGCTTTTAGGCTGGTCATTATGTTACAACATTCAGAGGGAAAACAAATATACAACACCGAGAAAGATAGCTGGTGGTGTTTTTTTTCACCCTTAAGGATCTTATTATATATGTTAATAGTGTGTTATCCAAATTCACCACAACTTGATGCCTGCATTATACAAATATGAGAAGAGGGTAAAATATCCTCTGTATTGATGCATGCATACAAGAAATATTAGAAGGGGTAAACCCATTTTGTTTAGTCCTGATGCCCGCATACAACAAATTAATATGAGAAGGGGGTTAAACCATATTGTTTAGTAAATATACATAATTGATGAAAAATGAGTTACAATATAAATCTTGAAAATAATGAGTTTTTTCACCCTTATTTTCATTTCATGGTATATGTAAAAGATCATATTGGTATGGATGCTAAAATATTTCATAGAGAAAAGCATTATCGACTGGAAAGAAAAGAGTCGGTATATTGTAGATAAAGGAAATCATATTGATATTGCATGACAACTTTTCAATTCTTCGGTAATTCATAGCATCCATGTTTGACCACCCGCTGCATGTGTGCCGGTGATGAAATGATACAGTGCTATGTAGATACTTTATGTTGAAATTACATAAAGGAAAACTCGTGTGTTAGTTTTTTGACTGTTTGATTGGTTGCTAATTTGGATATCATTTCTTTGCTTGAGCGTTCGAGAATCGTTGATGTATAATTAGGTTGGTCGGTGAATGGAAAACATAGCTTTGTGTTTTTTTAACTTTTAAGTTCGACGTATTAGTGTTGCTTTCTCTTCTTCAAGAAAACATCAGAAATCACTATTGGACGGAAGTATGTATCTGTTGTCCCCGCTTGCCCTTCTTGCATATGAGGGAAATAATTAAACTAATTCAAAGTGCACCCAAGTAGTTACATATATGTAACATGATCGATGGATAACTTGGTTGGAGTATCTTATATTGCAATTAAGTTAGGATAGCCAAATACGGCACTTTGAAAAGTGAGATTTTATTACATAAGGCAACTATTTATTCTGGCCAAATTAAAGTGAAGTCTTCAGTTTGATTACCTAAACAGCTATGGATTATAAGCATATAGAGGCTTCAGTTTATTAAAGAAAAATGATTCTGACCCCAAAGAAACATCAAAATTAACTGAGCTAGAATGCATGGACCATCATATTATCAATGAATGTCACAAAAATGGCAGCCCTGTGTTGATACCTCTATATAGGTTTCCAATCGTTTCTTTTACTATGATGATTTGATTCGGCCTAATCTTCTCTTCTTTCTTGGTGGACACACAATTATTGTTCTAGGGAGCAAATGTTTTTATTTTTACTTCCTTAGCAATCGATGGTTATTTTATGTACATGTAATAAATTAAAGTTGCTTCTGCTACTGAGCCTAGAGCCTTGAACATTATACAAGGGCGTGAATAAATCCAACCACATAATCACGACCATCTAGAATATCAGCACCCATGACCACGAGAACCTACGATCTACGCGGCATCGGACTTTAAACAAAGGAAAACCAACACGGCACAGCCTTGCAAAACAACACTATAGCTGCTAACAGCGAGGAGAAAAGATCTCTCGACCACTACGCACAAAACTCATCACAACCTACGCATGCAAACGGAAAAAGTACTCCCTCCGGTCCTTTTTACTCCGCACATTAGCTTTGAGTGAAGTCAAAGTTTGCTAAATTTGACCAAATTTATATTAGAAAATATTAACATCTATAACATCTAATAAATATAATATGAAAATATATTCCGAGATGGATCTATTAATAAATGTGTTGTTATGTGAATGTTAATAACTTTTTGTATAAACTTGGTCAAAGTTGGATGAGGTTGACTTCAGACAAACCTAATGTGTAGAGTAAAAAGGACCGGAGGGAGTATATTAGAACTGCCTATACAAATGTACGTAGTCACATCAACTCCTGCTATTATGCATGCACGTAGCAAGTCATCCTCGAAAACCATGCCTAACCAGGACATGCACCAACCAGCAACAAAATCGGAAACCACCACCCTGATGTCATCCGACCTACTACCTTGCTGCGCGCACCCAGGCACTGCAGCCCACCATATACTCCCCAATAATATACAACATGTCTATACCAGTTATTCCATTTAGGCTGCAAAAAAATGAGAAAAACATAAGCAACATATGTTGCAATCATATCTACAAACATATGCAGGAGTCATGAAAGCAGAGTTCCAACAGCGACTGAATTCTGTCAGAATCCATATATGAACACAAAATAAGGAAAAGTAAATGAAATGTAACACGCTCAACACGTCAAAATACAGATCCATACGAACTGTAAGATAGGCCTTCCATGCTACAATGATGGCCTGTATGGGTGGGACTGAAGTGGATGATGCCATGGGTTAGTTGGGATGACATGGACATACGCGGCTGCGAGGAGAAACATAGCTCGGCGGCCATGGAGGGAAGCGGTCAATGGCCACAGGCAACAGTTGCAGTGGTGGCGACCTCCACAGCGTCAACCGCATACCATATATCAATGAGCTCGAGCCGCTAACGGATTGGGCTAGTTCTCCATGACGTCCTTGGGCAGGCTGATGGACACCACAATGCCCTCCTCGCTCTTGCCGTTCTTGGACCTGAAGAAATAATTGGTCATGCGGGGGATTGATTCCTCGCCACCATTGGCCATCCTGCTGTGCACGGCCTAATCCATGATATCGAACCCGCGTGGCCGACATTGGAAACTATGTACATCCGCGACAGCGCGAATAGGGCCCATCTCCATAGCAGCATGGGGTAGTCGTACATCACGGACAAGTTGCACTACTGGAAAAGGGTCCTACCCGAATGGCCAAAACAATGCCGACGGCCGCCGTCGGCCTACTTGGAGCTATGCCTACAGCCACGTCCTGGCCATCGGTGTATCCTGGTCGTCGGCAGCCGTAGGCATAGATCTATGCCGACGGGAAATGACCTATGCCGACGGCCCTGGGCCGTCGGCGTAGGCGGCGAGTCCGGTAGTGTTGCCTTCTTCGCAAGCTCCAGCGCGTTCCCCGGCCTGCCTGCACAGAGCTCCCAGGCTGTTGTCGCGCCGGGAGTAGCCAAACGCGTTCCATTAGAAGCTCTCCGGGAGCGGCACGTTGCGGCCGCAGCACGATTTCACAATGAAGGACAGACTCACCTTCTTAGTGGATGTCGTACCCGAGAGCCGCCGTGGAGCGCCCTAGCCATGTGCTCTCCTCCAGCAGCTCGAATCACGAGATCCTGCTCATGCACGGTGGCGTGCACTGCATCTACCCCACGACCAAAAGAAGAACGCCATGCTTCAGTGCAGGTACGACGGCTACCTCGTCTGCCTCGCTATGAACGGTCGCCGTGCGTTGCCACCAGAATAGGTCGAATCTAGGCGTCGAGGCGCTGCACGAGGCAGGGCCGCAGGGCCGCCCAATGCCGCGGTACGCAAGTCCGGCGGCGCGCTGGCCAGCGATACGAAGCCCGACCTCTTATTTATAGGAACCCAGCCACCAGAAGCATCGAACGATGACCAGAAACACCGAAAGAAGTGGCATCCAGAACCTAGGATGGAGTTGGCATCGTGCACGCAGGCAGGAGAAGCCACATCACATATCAACGTTTGAATTGGGCAACACGTAGCAAAAATTGTCCAGCGGTGAGATATCTAGATTGTACGTCCAAAGCGGCACCGATTAACAAGAGCGGCGTCTCTAGATCATGCGATCAGTGCGGCACCGTCATTAACGCGAAACGGCACCGAGCACACGTGGACCACAGGGAAACAAACACAAGAACGAAAAGCCCAACTCATACCAGCCCATACACGCACACAATCAGGAAGAGAAACACAACCAGCCTGGTCAACGTGTGAAAGTGGCCCACACATAGCAGAATTTGCTAAGCACACATAGGAACGTATAAGCCACGTTAAGAAAATTTTCACCGGCAAACTAAGTTCACAGTGAAACTGTACACCTCCCCATCCCAAAATAATACACGTGCCACCCAGCCAAACATTCAGAAGTTGCTTTCACCCAAGTGGGTAAACCTGGAGGCAAAATCTTTGGCCGGAATAGATGCTTGGGTATTTGTTGATATGGTACTAGCTCAGGTATAAAATGGTGAATCCCTGAATCACTATATACAATGTGTGTCCAGTTGCAGCAACTGCTGTTATTTGATTTTAGGAGTTGAACTTGAGTATGAAGTCACACGTTTCACCATTTGAGTTTGAAACTATTATTCCAAAAACAATAATTATAGAGTAGTTTGACCATAGTTTGACAAAAAAAATCAGGAAAATTTAAATTTGAGGATAACTTTTTTCATTTCATAATCTGAGGATTCTAAAAGTTTGTAAAACGGCCTACGGCGGTCAAATCGAAACCGGCTTCTCATGGTGAACATTTTGATATATTATACCTTTTTTCGACATCGTATGCAAAACTTATAGCGATTTTACTTTTTCATAACACTTTTTTTTGCAAAACATGTCGAAATTGATGTTTTTTAATTTTCCTAACTAGTAGAAGTAGGAACATAACTACATCTCAAAGGATTTTATTTTTTGAAGATTTTATCATTTTTTTTGTTTTTCCGATTAGGGGGGTGGGGGGGGGGGGTAGAGTTCGAAAATTGCAGAACCCCTTTAGTCCGGGTTGGTGTCCATCCAATCCTACCTCGATTACATCTACTAGCACCATCCCAGTCAAAGTCACAACTAAGGTTAGTACAACATGTTAAAATCTACAGAAAGAACTAACTAAAAATAATTAAAAACAACAATTAAATGACTAAAACAACTATATAAGCAAAATAATACTGTTTTAATTAAAATCCTAATTCAAATTATTATAAAAATAACCAAATAAATCTTACCATGACAACAATCTAACATGTGACTAGGGAGCAAAAAGAATTAAATTATAACTATTTTTAAACTCAAGTATTCACAATCTAGGGTTTGAAGAAAATTTGAACAAATTTAAATTTAAATCATTCAAATTTGAAAACTAATGCACAAACAGAAACTAGACAAAATTTTGAATGTAATGCAAAAAGAATCATTCAAAAACATCAAATATCCTAAAAGATATAAGGAATTTAAAACAGAAACTAAAAAAACATATATGGAAAAACAGAAAAGAAACTTTCAAAACCCCTTTAGTCCCGGTTGGTGTCTCCAAACGGGACTAAAGGTCTCCGACCGGGACTAAAGGTCTAACTGGTTTGTGGCTAGAACTAAGACAGTAGCCCGCTCTTTGGTCCCGGTTCCAGCCACCAACCAGGACTAAAGGGGCTGCGCCAGGAGCAGGGCCCTTTGGTGCTGGTTCATGTCTAGAACCGGGACCAAAGTGGTCAGACAAACCGGGACCTATGGCCCCCGAGGCCCGGCCGATGCCCTGGCCTCACGAACCGAGACTGATGCACCCATTCACTACGAGAATCAGCTTATTTGCCGTCAACCATGATGGACGGCAAAGGCACCAAAAGCGGACAACAAAGACCTTTGCCGTCCGCCATCGATGGCAAACCTGCCCGGCAAAGAGAGCTACGGTAAAGAGGTTCTTTGTCATCTGCTTCATCAAAGCGGACGCCAAAGGATCGTTGTCGTCCGTGGCGGACAACAAAGAACATGGACGGTAACTAATAGGCGTTAGCCATGTTAGGTGGTAACGACAGCCTTTGCCGTCTGCCAGTGGACGGCAAGCATGCCCTCCCCTTTGCCGTCCGCTGGCGGACGGCAAAGTAACCAAATGGTCAGCTCCCAGGTTGCACAGGTTGCTTCCACGTGTCCTCTTTGCCGTCGGTGGCAGACAGCAAAGAGGATGCATTGCCTGTTTTTTTCTATTTTTTCTTATATCCAATTATTTTCAAAGCAAATATATGATATATATTTCACAGGGCAATGACAGAGCAAACATATAAGATATCCAACACATATAACTTCATCATACATGCATAGTTCCATCCAACCATAATAAGTTCCATTCATAGTTCCATCATACATAGCAAGTTCCACATAGAGGCATCCAACCATATATATTACAATAGTTTCATCCAACGATACATGCATAGTTCAACGATACAAAAGAAACAGAGAAAGGGATAAGAAGCACTCCATCAATGCAAGCTTTCGTCAAGCGAATGAAATCTGCAAAATGGGAAATAAGAAAGTTAGAAGAAGAAGATTAGAAGAAGAAGAAGACATTTTTGACATAAGTAAGCTAAGTATAGGTCTTTATTGAGCTAACCTAGGTAACTATGCATATTAGAGCTAACTTAGCATATTAGAGCTAACTTAGGTCATTTTGGAGCTAACTTCAGTAAAATTGATCATTTTGGAGCTAATTAGGCTTATTATGTCATTTTTGAGGAAAATAAGCTAACTATATGACACATATGAGGTTACCAAGGTTGTATGCCATTTCAAACTTAAGTAAGCTAATTATGCCATTTTTACATAAGTGAGCTAAGTGTATGTCATTATTGAGCAAACCTAGGTAACTAAGCATATTAGAGATAACTTAGCATATTAGAGCTTAGAGCTAACTTAGGTCATTTCGGAGGAAACAAAGCTAAGTATAGATCATTTTGGAGCTAAGTAAGCTAATTATGTCATTTTGGAGGAAGATAAGCTAAGTCTAGGTCATTATGGTAAGCATGTTGGAGGAAATAAAGCTAAGTCTAGGTCTTTATGCATTTGGTAAGCAAAACACTAGAGAAATCTTACCGTCATCACGGAGGTGAAGCACTGCCATGGCTCGTGCCGGTACCACCACCTGGAGAAGGATCATGTGATGCTTGTGTGGAGGCACGCTGCACCGAAGATCATTTGCAATATCTTATTAGCATGACGACACTCAAATGTTAATACTAGTAACTAATGACCATTCAAATTGAACTCATCATGGTCCCCGGAGAAATCTCTGGCATCGACGGAGGGGTTTGACCGGCCCTCTAGCACACAGACTGCACATTTGGTTTTCACGGGTCAGTCATACTAGTTAGTAATGAAACGAACATTACGTGCATGATTTGGCTAATATGCAGAAGAAACTTACCACGAGGAGCTCGTACATGGCCCGGTTCCGCATGTCATTCCGTGCCCTCTCCTCCTCCATCAACCCTGTCGTCTTCTCCTCCAACTCCAGCTCCCTCTCTACCAGAAGCGCCTGGGTTCTATCTCTCTCAGTCTGAAGAGAAGCCTCCAACACCACTCTACGTTAGCATTGTAATCATCAATGGTAGCACACACAATGTAATGCTTGAAAGAAATCTAAGTCTGTATAACTAACCTGGAAGGCGAGCTCGATTGGCTGTGGACAAGGCCTTATCTCAGGATCTGAGCTCATCTGGCGCGCCTTGATCTTCGGCAGACTGCAAGGACAACGGATAAGTCCATCTCCAATGGCTATCGAGCCATGGGACCTCCCGCCACCAGATATCATCACCAGCTCCGGATGAAATGGTCCGCTTGAGTTAACGTCCTCTGATGTCTACTACACAACCTTCTTCTTGTAGACGTTGTTGGTCCTCCAAGTGCAGAGGTTTGTAGGACAGTAGCAAATTTCCCTCAAGTGGATGACCTAAGGTTTATCAATCCGTGGGAGGCGTAGGATGAAGATGGTCTATCTCAAACAACCCTGCAACCAAATAACAAAGAGTCTCTTGTGTCCCCAACACACCCAATACAATGGTAAATTGTATAGGTGCACCAGTTCGGCGAAGAGATGGTGATACAAGTGCAATATGGATGGTAGATATAAGTTTTTGTAATCTGAAAATATGAAAACAGCAAGGTAACAAGTGGTAAAAGTGAGAGTAAACGGTATTGCAATGCGTTGAAACAAGGCCTAGCGTTCATACTTTCACTAGTGCAGGTTCTCTCAACAATAATAACATAATTGGATCATATAACTATCCCTCAACATGCTACAAATAGTCACTCCAAAGTCACTAATAGCGAAGAACAAACGAAGAGATTATTGTAGGGTACGAAACCACCTCAAAGTTATTCTTTCTGATCGATCTATTCAAGAGTCTGTAGTAAAATAACACGAAGCTATTCTTTCCTTCAATCTATCATAGAGTTCGTACTAGAATAACACTTTAAGACACAAATCAACCAAAACCCTAATGTCACCTAGATACTCCAATGTCACCTCAAGTATCCGTGGGTATGATTATACGATATGCATCACACAATCTTAGGTTCATCTATTCAACCAACACAAAGAACTTCAAAGAGTGCCCCAAAGTTTCTACCGGGGAGTCAAGACAAAAACGTGTGCCAACCCCTATGCATAAGTTCACAAGGTCACGGAACTCGCAAGTTGATCACCAAAACATACATCAAGTGGACCACGTGATATCCCATTGTCACCACAGATAAGCACATGCAAGACATACATCAAGTGTTCTAAAATCCTTAAATACTCAATCCAATAAGATAACTTCAAAGGGAAAACTCAATCCATTACAAGGGAGTAGAGGGGGAGAAACATCATAAGATCCAACTATAATAGCAAAGCTCGCGATACTTCAAGATCGTGCCGAATCAAGAACACGAGAGAGAGAGATTAAACACATAGCTACTGGTACATACCCTCTGCCCCGAGGGTGAACTACTCCCTTCTCGTCATGGAGAGTGCCGGGATGATGAAGATGACCACCGGAGAGGGATTCCCCCCTCCGGCAGGGTGCCAGAATGGGTCTAGATTGGTTTTCTGTGGCTACAGAGGCTTGCGGCGGCGGAACTCCCGATCTAGGTTTCTTTCTGGAAGTTTGGGTATATATAAGAGGTGTTGGAGTCGGGAACAAGTCAGGGGGGTCCCCGAGGCAGCCATGAGGTAGGGGGCGCGCCCCCACCCTCGTGGTGGCCTCGGGACTCTTTGGCTCATCTCTGGTACTCAGTGGGCTTCTTCTGTTCCAAAAATGATCTCCGCGAAATTTCAGGTCAATTGGACTTCATTTGGTATTCCTTTTCTGGCAAACTCAAAAACAAGGAAAAAACAGAAACTGACACTGGGCTCTAGGTTAATAGGTTAGTCCCAAAAAATCTTATAAAAAATCATATAAATGCATATAAAACATCCTAGATGGATAATATAATAGCAAGGAACAATAAAAAATTATAGATACGTTGGAGACGTATCATCCTCACCAGTGCCAGATATCTCTGTACTTCACGAGCTTGTTGTGAGAGTAGATGTTGGTGATGTTCTCTGGTTGATTGAGGTCAAACGCAGAGAATGCCTTGGCCTTCTTGAACGGGGCAGTATGGGCCATGGCATAGAGGTCAAACACCTCTGGCACCGATGCCATATTGTATCCCACCTAAAAGAGAGGAACATAGTATTAGTAATTAAAGGGCTGAAGCTAGCATGACAGAATGATTTGCATGAATCATGAAGCAAACAACATACCCAGTTCCGCCCGTATTGATATAAGTTGGCGCTGCCTTGATGGTGTGGCACACCTCTCATTTGGGCACGCTTGTCCTTGGCACCTTTGTGGACAGCCCGCCATGCGTCTGAGCACTACTCATCCACCAACGCCTCCCAACAATCCATTTTATCAGCACACCATCTCGAGGGCACCTAAGTCAGTAAAGAGAAACTTGAGCGCTACGCCTATGAATCAAATCAACGAAACTAAGAACAATGCCTTAAGAATATAGGAAATTACCTTCATGTACTCCTCCTTCTGCAGAAACTTTCCATGGCACTTCTTCTTGGCTGCCGAACACCACGCGAGGTGAAGTTGTCTCGAATAGCCTGCATTCGAGCCTCGTGTACTAAGTTTTGTAGTAGGCGCCTACACTCGGCATCGATAACCCGTGCACAAGCCTCCTCATATCCCTCCTCACACCTATAGAATGTATGCAATCAAACGAGACAACATTGCTTAGTACAATAACTAAGCTTATTCGAAGATTTTTAATTGTGTAAATGAGAAATTACCCAAAATGTTCTGATCACCATGTCGGCCCTCGTGTGGCACAAGACACCGTCGATGATCTAATCCGGCGTGGCCGGGGCAGCCAATTAGTGCTCCTAGGTCAATCCTAGCTCTGGAAGCTGACCCTCACCGGGCAACGTGACCCACCCATGAAGTTTTGCCGGCAAATCACACCAAGGAGTTGGTTGGGCCTGCGGACATCCTAATGGTGGTCCCAACCCCTGCAGTATGACAAGGCCAAAACATTAGATATTTTGAAAAGACATGATGGGAAAAGGTAGAAAAAGAGTAAATGCACTTACCTCGTCCCATCAGGCCAAATCAACCACCTCTGCTCGCGGGTCGCCGGCACAGATGGGAACCGCTTAATACCATGCTGGTGGATGGTGGCCCCCTCAACCACCTCGTCCTCGCTGCTATCAGAAATATGATGCCCGCCACCATCAGCAAGGCCACTCGACCCCTCAGGAGGATCCTACCAGGTACCCCACCCGGACGTCTCCTGGGACGTAGCCTGGGGAGGAGTCACATGGGCCCAAGCGTCCTAGCCCGAAGGCCCGTCGACCCGAGGCCCGTGGACCGGAGTCTCGTGGGCCGAAGGCCCGTCGACCTGAGGCTCGCGAACCGGAGTCCGCGTAGCCTCCTCCTCAGACGTGCCCCCTAGCAGTCGTGTGCTCGGATGAATCAGCTGGGGGTGGCGGCAAGGAAGGCGTAGGAGCCCGACCTCCTCTCTTTCTCCCTCCCCGACCTCCTCTCTAGGTAGGCAATGACACCGACGAAGAAGCGCCCATCGGTGAAGCCATACCCTCGTACAACGCTCTCCGAAGAGGTATGGGTGGAATGGAAGTACCACTCCCACCACACCGAGGACCAGCGCCCACCATCTTTCAACACCTGTCATGACAGAAGAGAAAACTGAATTAGTACAACATACAAAAATTGAATACCTGCATAAATACCAAACTGACTCCTAACAAAAGATCCTCGACCATCGACCCTCGACCCCTAACCCCTCGGCAACCCTCGAACCCTGACCCCTCGTCAATCCTCGACCCCTCGGCGGTCCTGTCGAACACCTTCCCTGTGAGCATGGTGCCATTGTTGTCGTAGCTTAAGATGCAGATGTGCCCGAGCTGAAGGTCATCAGCGCGGGCGAACTGCTTCCATTCATTCTTCGTGCACGGATGGAAGCACTTCTCCCAGTATCATGACCTTCAACTCGGGGACGTCCTCTTCTTAAGCAGGAGCTGCGGAATAAGCGGAGACTGGCGAAGGACGAGGTGACGATGCGCGTCGGGAATGGTTCCAAGGTCGATGTGATCGCCGTCGGCACGCTACCTCTACATTTACCTACGGGATTAGTTTTGAACCTCAATAATTGTTATTTAGTGCCAAGTTTGAGCATGAACATTGTATCAGGATCTCGTTTAATACGAGATGGCTACTCATTTAAATCCGAGAATAATGGTTGTTCTATTTATATGAGAGATATGTTTTATGGTCATGCTCCGATGGTGAATGGTTTATTCTTAATGAATCTCGAGCGTAATGCTACACATATTCATAGTGTGAATACCAAAATATGTAAGATTGATAATGATAGTCCCACATACTTGTGGCACTGCCGCCTTGGTCACATAGGTGTCAAACGCATGAAGAAGCTCCATACTGATGGACTTTTAGAGTCTCTTGATTATGAATCATTTGACACGTGCGAACCATGCCTCATGGGTAAAATGACCAAGACTCCGTTCTCAGGAACAATGGAGCGAGAAACCAACTTATTGGAAATCATACATACTGATGTGTGCGGTCCAATGAGTGTTGAGGCTCGCGGTGGCTATCGTTATGTTCTCACCCTCACTGATGACTTGAGTAGATATGGGTATGTCTACTTAATGAAACACAAGTCTGAGACCTTTGAAAAGTTCAAGGAATTTCAGAGTGAGGTTGAGAATCAACGTGACAGGAAAATCAAGTTCCTGTGATCAGATCGTGGAGGAGAATACTTGAGTCATGAGTTTGGCACACAGTTAAGAAAATGTGGAATAGTTTCACAGCTCACGCCGCCTGGAACACCTCAGCGTAATGGTGTGTCCGAACGTCGTAATCGCACTCTATTAGATATGGTGCAATCTATGATGTCTCGTACCGATTTACCGCTATCTTTTTGGGGGTATGCTTTAGAGACTGTCGCATTCACTTTAAATAGGGCTCCGTCGAAATCCGTTGAGACGACACCTATGGTTTGGGAAGAAACCTAAGCTGTCGTTTCTAAAAGTTTGGGGATGCGATGCTTATGTCAAGAAACTTCAACCTGAAAAGCTCGAACCCAAATCGGAAAAATGCGTCTTCATAGGATACCCTAAAGAAACCATTGGGTATACCTTCTACCTCAGATCCGAAGGCAAGATCTTTGTTGCCAAGAATGGGTCCTTTCTAGAGAAAGAGTTTCTCTCGAAAGAAGTAAGTGGGAGGAAAGTAGAACTTGATGAAGTATTACCTCTTGAACTGGAAAATGGCGCAACTCAAGAAAATGTTCCTAAGGTGCCTGCACCGACTAGAGAGGAAGTTAATGATGATGATCAAGATACTTCTGATCAAGCTCCTACTGAAATTCGAAGGTCCACAAGGACACGTTCTGCACCAGAGTGGTACGGCAACCCTGTCTTGGAAATCATGTTGTTAGACAACGGTGAACCTTCGAACTATGAAGAAGCGATGGCGGGCCCGGATTCTGACAAATGGCTAGAAGCCATGAAATCCGAGATAGGATCCATGTATGAAAACGAAGTATGGACTTTGACTGACTTGGCCGTTGAGCGGCGAGCCATAGAAAATAAATGGATCTTTAAGAAGAAGACAGACGCGGATGGTAATGTGACCATCTATAAAGCTCGGCTTGTCGCTAAGGGTTATCGACAAGTTCAAGGGGTTGACTACGATGAGACTTTCTCACCGGTAGCGAAGCTGAAGTCCGTCCGAATCATGTTAGCGATTGCCGCATTCTATGATTATGAAATATGGCAAATGGACGTCAAAACGGCATTCCTTAATGGTTTCCTTAAGGAAGAATTGTATATTATACAGCCGGAAGGTTTTGTCGATCCTAAGAATGCTGACAAGGTGTGCAAGCTCGAACGCTCGATTTATGGGCTGGTGCAAGCATCTCGGAGTTGGAACATTCGCTTTGATGAGATGATCAAAGCGTTTGGGTTTACGCAGACTTATGGAGAAGCCTGTGTTTACAAGAAAGTGAGTGGGAGCTCTGTAGCATTTCTCATATTATATGTAGATGACATACTTTTGATGGGAAATGATATAGAACTCTTGGACAGCATAAAGGCCTACTTGAATAAGAGTTTTTCAATGAAGGACCTTGGAGAAGCTGCTTATATATTAGGCATCAAGATCTACAGAGATAGATCAAGACGCCTCATAGGTCTTTCACAAAGCACATACCTTGATAAGATATTGAAGAAGTTCAATATGGATCAGTCTAAGAAGGGGTTCTTGCCTGTGTTGCAAGGTGTGAAATTGAGCTCAGCTCAATGTCCGACCACGGCAGAAGATATAGAAGAGATGAGTGTCATCCCCTATGCCTCAGCCATAGGTTCTATTATGTATGCCATGCTGTGTACCAGACCTGATGTAAACCTTGTCGTGAGTTTGGTAGGAAGGTACCAAAGTAATCCCGGCAAGGAACACTGGACATCGGTCAAGAATATCCTGAAGTACCTGAAAAGGACTAAGGAAATGTTTCTCATTTATGGAGGTGGCGAAGAGCTCGTCGTAAAGGGTTACGTCGATGCTAGCTTCGACACAGATCTGGATGACTCTAAGTCACAAACCGGATACGTGTATATTTTGAATGGTGGGGCAGTAAGCTGGTGCAGTTGCAAGCAGAGCGTCGTGGCGGGATCTACATGTGAAGCGGAGTACATGGCAGCCTTGGAGGCAGCACATGGAGCAATTTGGGTGAAGGAGTTCATCACCGACCTAGGAGTCATACCCAATGCGTCGGGGCCAATCAAGCTCTTCCGTGACAACACTGGAGCTATTGCTCTTGCCAAGGAGCCCAGGTTTCACAAGAAGACAAGGCACATCAAGTGTCGCTTCAACTCCATTCGTGAAAATGTTCAAGATGGAGACATAGATATTTGTAAAGTACACACGGACCTGAATGTAGCAGATCCGTTGACTAAACCTCTCCCTAGAGCAAAACATGATCAACACCAGAATTCCATGGGTGTTCGATTCATCACAATGTAACTAGATTATTGACTCTAGTGCAAGTGGGAGACTGTTGGAAATATGCCCTAGAGGCAATAATAAAAGCATTATTATTATATTTCCTTGTTCATGATAATTGTCTTTATTCATGCTATAATTGTGTTATCCGGAAATCGTAATACATGTGTGAATAATAGACACCAACATGTCCCTAGTAAGACTCTAGTTGACTAGCTCGTTGATCAACAGATAGTCATGGTTTCCTGACTATGGACATTGGATGTCATTGATAACGAGATCACATCATTAGGAGAATGATGTGATGGACAAGACCCAATCCTAAACATAGCACAAGATCGTATAGTTCGTTTGCTAGAGTTTTCCAATGTCAAGTATCCTTTCCTTAGACCATGAGATCATGTAACTCCCGGATACCGTAGGAGTGCTTTGGGTGTACCAAACGTCACAACGTAACTGGGTGACTATAAAGGTATACTACGGGTATCTCCGAAAGTGTCTGTTGGGTTGACATGGATCAAGACTGGGATTTGTCACTCCGTATGACGGAGAGGTATCACTGGGCCCACTCGGTAATGCATCATCATAATGAGCTCAAAGTGACCAAGTGTCTGGTCACGGGATCATGCACTACGGTACGAGTAAAGTGACTTGCCGGTAACGAGATTGAACGAGGTATTGGGATACCGACGATCGAATCTCGGGCAAGTAACATACCGATTGACAAAGGGAATTGTATACGGGGTTGCTTGAATCCTCGACATCATGGTTCATCCGATGAGATCATCGAGGAGCATGTGGGAGCCAACATGGGTATCCAGATCCCGCTGTTGGTTATTGACCAGAGAGTCGTCTCGGTCATGTCTACATGTCTCCCGAACCCGTAGGGTCTACACACTTAAGGTTCGGTGACGCTAGGGTTGTAGGGATATGTATATGCAGTAACCCGAATGCTGTTCGGAGTCCTGGATGAGATCCCGGACATCACGAGGAGTTCTGGAATGGTCCGGAGGTAAAGAATTATATATAGGAAGTGCTATTTCGGGCATCGGGACAAGTTTCGGGGTCACCGGTATTGTACCGGGACCACCGGAAGGGTCCCGGGGGTCCACCAGGTGGGGCCACCTGCCCCGGGGGGCCACATGGGCTGTAGGGGGTGCGCCTTGGCCTATATGGGCCAAGGGCACCAGCCCCAAGTGGCCCATGCACCTAGGGTTCTAGGAAGGGAAGAGTCCTAAAAGGGGAAGGCACCTCCTAGGTGCCTTGGGGAGGAGGGATTCCTCCCTTGGCCGCACCCCCCTAGGAGATTGGATCTCCTAGGGCCGGCGCCCCCCCCTTGGACTCCCTATATATAGTGAGGAAGGAGGGCCTCTCATAACACATCTTTGGTGCCTCCCTCTCCCTCTCCAACACCTCCTCCTCCTCCATAGAGTTTGGCGAAGCCCTGCCGGAGTACTGCAGCTCCATCACCACCACGCCGTCGTGCTGCTGCTGGAGCCATCTT
Source organism: Triticum urartu (assembly GCF_003073215.2). Classification (NCBI taxonomy): domain Eukaryota; kingdom Viridiplantae; phylum Streptophyta; class Magnoliopsida; order Poales; family Poaceae; genus Triticum; species Triticum urartu. Next base: position 323,658,268 of record NC_053025.1, read on the forward strand.
CCTCAACCTCTCCTTCCCTTGCTGGATCAAGAAGAAGGAGACGTTACGCTGACCGTACGTGTGTTGAACGCGGAGGTGCCGTCCGTTCGGCGCTAGGATCTCCGGTGATTTGGATCACGTCGAGTACGCCTTCCTCATCCCCGTTCTTTGAACGCTTCCGCGCGTGATCTACAAAGGTATGTAGATGCAATCCAATCACTCGTTGCTAGATGAACTCCTAGATGGATCTTGGTGAAACCGTAGGAAAATTTTTGTTTTCTGCAACGTTCCCCAACAATATGCCCTAGAGGCAATAATAAAATGGTTATTATTGTATTTCCTTGTTCATGATAATTGTCTATTGTTCATGCTATAATTGTATTAACCGGAAACCGGAATACATGTGTGAATACATAGACCACAACATGTCCCTAGTAAGCCTCTAGTTAACTAGCTCGTTGATCAATAGATGGTCATGGTTTCCTGACCATGGACATTGGATGTCATTGATAACGGGATCACATCATTAGGAGAATGATGTGATGGACAAGACCCAATCCTAAGCCTAGCACAAGATCGTATAGTTCGTCTGCTAAAGCTTTTCTAGTGTATCATTTCCTTAGACCATGAGATCGTGCAACTCCCGGATACCGTAGGAATGCTTTGGGTGTACCAAATGCCACAATGTAACTGGGTGGCTATAAAGGTGCACTACGGGTATCTCCGAAAGTTTCTGTTGGGTTGGCACGAATCGAGACTGGGATTTGTCACTCCGTGTAAACGGAGAGGTATCTCTGGGCCCACTCGGTAGGACATCATCATAATGTGCACAATGTGACCAAGGAGTTGATCACGGGATTATGTGTTACGGAACGAGTAAAGAAACTTGCCGGTAACGAGATTGAACAAGGTATCGGGATACCGACGATCGAATCTCGGGTGAGTACTATACCGGTAGACAAAGGGAATTGTATACGGGATTGACTGAATCCTTGCCATCATGGTTCATCCGATGAGATCATCGTGGAACATGTGGGAGCCAACATGGGTATCCAGATCCCGCTGTTGGTTATTGACCAGAGAGATGTCTCGGTCATGTCTGCATTATTCCCGAGCCCGTAGGGTCTACACACTTAAGGTTCGATGACGCTAGGGTTATAGGGAAAGTATGTACATGGTTACCGAATGTTTTTCGGAGTCCCGGATGAGATCCCAGACGTCACGAGGAGTTCCGGAATGGTCCGGAGGTGAAGATTGATATATTGGACGAAGGGTTTTGGAGTCCGGAAGTGTTCCGGAGGTACCGGGTGATGACCAGCATGACCGAAAGGTGTTTCGGGAGCCCCGACAAGTGTTGGGGGGCTTCATGGGCCAAGGGAAGGGGGCAAACCAGCCCACTAAGGGTCTGTGCACCCCCCCTCACCTATTCCCACGTGACCAGGGGGTTTGGGGCACCCATTCTAGGGTTCCCACCTGCTGGCTTGGGGGCCAAGTCACCCAAGGGGGAGATCCCATCTGCCCTGGCCGCCGCCCCTCCTAGGGGAAACCCTAGGGCGCCTCCCCTTGCCCTTGCCCCTATATATAGTGGAGGTTTTGGGGCTGCACAACACACGAGTCTCTCTCCCAAGGCACAACCCTACCTCTCTCCCTCCTCGTGTCTCGTAGTGCTTGGCGAAGCCCTACAGGAGTACCGCGCTCCTCCACCACCACCACGCCGTCATGCTGCTGCTGGATGGAGTCTTCCCCAACCTCTCCCACTCTCGTTGCTGGATCAAGACATGGGAGACGTCACCGGGCTGCATGTGTGTTGAACGCGGAGGCGCCGTTGTTCGGTGCTTAGATCAGAATCGACCGTGATCTGAATCGCTACGAGTACGACTACCTTATCCGCGTTCTAGTAACGCTTCCGCTTAGTGATCTACAAGGGTATGTAGATGCACTCCCCTTCCCCTCGTTGCTAGATTACTCCATAGATTGATCTTGGTGATGCGTAGAAAATTTTAAATTTCTGCTATGATCCCCTGAAGTGGCATCATGAGCTAGGTCTATGCGTAGATTCTATACACGAGTAGAACACAAAGTAGTTGTGGGCGATGATTTGTTCAATTTGCTTGCCGTTACTAGTCTTATCTTGATTCAGCGGCATTGTGGGATGAAGCGGCCCGGGCCGAACTTACACGTACACTTATGTGAGACAGGTTCCACCGACTGACATGCACTTGATGCATAAGGTGGCTGGCGGGTGTCTGTCTCTCCCACTTTAGTCGGATCGGATTCGATGAAAAGGGTCCTTATGAAGGGTAAATAGCAATTGGCATATCACCGTTGTGGTTTTGCGTAGGTAAGAAACGTTCTTGCTAGAAACCCATAGCAGCCACGTAAAACATGCAACAACAATTAGAGGACGTCTAACTTGTTTTTGCAGGCTATGCTATGTGATGTGATATGGCTAAAAGGATGTGATGAATGATATATGTGATGTATGAGATTGATCATGTTCTTGTAATAGGAATCACGACTTTCATGTCGATGAGTATGACAACTGGGAGGAGCCATAGGAGTTGTCTTAATTTATTTATGACCTGCGTGTCAATGAAAACGCCATGTAATTACTTTACTTTATTGCTAACCATTAGGCATAGTAGTAGAAGTAATAGTTGGTGAGGCAACTTCATGAAGACACGATGATGGAGATCATGGTGTCATGCTGGTGACGATGGTGTTCATGCCGCGCCTCGAAGGTGGAGATCAAAGGCGCAAGATGATATTGGCCATATCATGTCACTTTATGATTTGCATGTGATGTTTGTCATGTTTACATCTTATTTGCTTAGAACGACGGTAACATAAATAAGATGATCCATCGCAATAATTTCAAGAAAGTGTTCCCCCTAACTGTGCACCGTTGCTAAGGTCCGTTGTTCCGAAGCACCACGCGATGATCGGGTGTGATAGGTTCTAATGTTCGCATACAACGGGTGTAAGCCAGATTTACACACGCAATACACTTAGGTTAACTTGACGAGCCTAGCATGTACAGATATGGCCTCGGAACACGGAAGACCGAAAGGTCGAACATGAGTCGTATAGTGGATACGATCAACATGAAGATGTTCACCGATGATGACTAGTCCGTCTCACGTGTTGATCGGACACGGCCTAGTTGACTCGGATCATGTATCACTTAGATGACTAGAGGGATGTCTATCTAAGTGGGACTTCATTGAATAATTTGATTAGATGAACTTAATTATCATGAACATAGTCAAAAGGTCTTTGCAAATTATGTCGTAGCTCACGCTTTGGTTCTACTGTTTTAGATATGTTCCTAGAGAAAATTTAGTTGAGAGTTGACAGTAGCAATTATGCGGACTGGGTCCACGAACTGAGGATTGTCCTCATTGCTGCACAGAAGGGTTATGTCCTTAATGCACCGCTCAGTGTCTTGAACCTCGAGCATCGTCTGTAGATGTTGGGAAACATCTGACATACACGTTTTGATGACTACGTAATAGTCCAATAAGTATACTAACGGTTTAGAATTGTGGCACCAAAGACGTTTTTGAAACGTCGCAGAACATATGAGATGTTCCAAAGACTGAAATTGGAATTTCAGACTAGTGCCCACGTCAAGAGGTATGAGACCTCTGACAAGTTTCTTAAGCCTGCAAACTAAGGGAGAAAAACTCAATCGTTGAGAATGTGCTCAGATTGTCTGAGTACTGCAATCGCTTGAATCGAGTGGGAGTTAATCTTCCAGATGAGATAGTGATGGTTCTCCATAGTCAATGTCACCAAGATATTGGAGCTTCGTGATGAACTATAACATATCAGGGATAGACATGATGATCCTTGAGCAACTCGCAATGTTTGACACCGCGAAAGTAGAAATCAAGTAGGAGCATCAATTGTTGATGGTTAAACCACTAGTTTCAAGAAGGGCAAGGGAAAGAAGGGATACTTCATGAAACGACAAATCAGTTGCTGCTCTAGTGAAGAAACCCAAGGTTGAACCAAACCCGAGACTAAGTGCTTCTATAATGAGGGGAACGGTCACTGAAGCAGAACTACCCTAGATACTTGGTAGATGAGAAGGCTGGCAAGGTCGACAGAAGTATTTTGGATATACGTCATATTATTGTGTACTTTACTAGTACTCCTAGTAGCACCAGGGTAATAAATACCGGTTCGGTTGCTAAGCGTTAGTAACTTGAAATAAAAGGCTGCGGAGACTAGCTAAAGGTGAGATGACGATATGTGTTGGAAGTGTATCCAAGGTTGATGTGATCAAACATCGCACGCTCCCTCTACCTTCGGGATTGATGTTAAACCGAAATAATTGTTATTTCGTGTTTGTGTTGAGCATAGACATGATTGGATTATGTTTATCGCCACACAATTATTCATTTAAGGAGAATAATGGTTACTCTATTTATTTGAATAATACCTTCAATGGTCTTGCACCTAAAATGAATGGTTTATTGAATCTCGATCGTAATGATACACATGTTCATGCCAAAGATAAGATAGTAATGATAGTACCACATACTTGTGGCACTGCCATTTGAGTCATGTTGGTATAAAACGCATGAAGAAGCTCCATGTTGATGGATCTTTGGACTCACTCATTTTTGAAAAGATTGAGACATGCGAACCATGTCTATTGGTCGATATGCATGAAGAAACTCCATGCAGATGGATCGTTTGGACTCACTTGATTTTGAATCACTTGAGACATGCAAATCATACCACATGGGCAAGATGACTGAAAGGCCTCGTTTTCAGTAAGATGAAACAAGAAAGCAACTTGTTGGAAGTAATACATTTTGATGTGTGTAGTACAATGAGTGCCGAGGCACGCTGTGGATATCGTTATGTTCTTACTTCATAGATGATTTGAGTAGATGCTGAGTATATTTACTTGATGAAACACAAGTCTAAATTATTGAAAGGTTTAAGTCATTTCAGAGTGAAGTTGAAGATTGTCGTGACAAGATGATAAAATGTCTATGATATGATCATAGAGATGAATATCTGAGTTACGAGTTTGGCACACAATTAAGATATTGTGGAAATTGTTTCACAACTAATACCGCCTGGACCACCATAGTGTGATGGTGTGTCCGAACATCACAACTGCACCCTATTGGATATGGTGCATACCATGATGTCTCTTATCGAATTACCATTATCGTTTATGGGTTAGGCATTAGAGACAACCGCACTCACTTTAAATAGGGCACCACACAATTCCGTTGAGACGACACCGTATGAACTATGCTTTAGAGAAACCTAAGCTGTCGTTTCTTAAAAGTTTGGGGCTACGATGCTTATGTGAAAATGTTTCAGGCTGATAAGCTCGAACCCAAAGCGGATAAATGCCTCTTCATAGAATACCCAAAAATAGTTGGGTATACCTCCTATTTCAGATCCGGAAGCAAAAGTGACTGTTTCTAGAAACGGGTCCTTTCTCGAGGAAAAGTTTCTCTCGAAAGAATTGAGTGGGAGGATGGTGGAGACTTGATGAGGTTATTGAACAGTCACTTCAACTAGTATGTAGCAGGGCACAGGAAGTTGTTCCTATGGCACCTACACTAGTTGAAGTGGAAGCTTATGATAGTGATCATGAAACTTCGGATCAAGTCACTACCAAACCTCATAGGTCGACAAGGATGCATACTACTTCAGAGTGGTACGCAATCCTGTCTTGGAAGTCATGTTGCTAGACAACAATGAACCTACGAGCTATGGAGAAGTGATGGTGGGCCCAGATTCCGAAGAATGGCTCGAGGCCATAAAATCCGAGAGAGGATCCATGCATAAAAGAAAGTATAGACTTTGAAAGAACCACTTGATGGTCGTAAGGCTGTTGGGTGCAGATGGATTTTAAAAGGAAGACAGGCAATGATGGTAACTGTCACCACTAAGAAAGCTCGACTTGTTGTTAAGATGTTTCCCGACAAGTTCAAGGAGTTGACTACGATGAGACTTTCTCACTCGTAGCGATGCTAAGAGTCTGTTGGAATTATGTTAACAGTTACTGCATTATTTATGAAATCTTGCAGATAGGATGTAAAAAACATTGTTTCCTCGTCATTTTTCTTAAGGAAAGGTTGTATGTGATACAACCATAAGGTTTTGTCAATCCTGAAAGATGCTGACAAGTATGCAAAGCTCGAGCAATCCTTCTAAGGACTGGAGTAAGCATCTCGAAGTTGGAATGTACACTTTGATGAGATAATCAAAGATTTTGGGTTTATACAAAGTTTATGAGAAACTTGTATTTCCAAAGAAGTGAGTGGGAGCACTATAGAATTTTTGATGAGTATATGTTGTTAACATATTGTTGATCAAAAATGATGTAGAATTTCTGGAAAGCATGCAGGGTTATTTGAAAAGTGTTTTTCAATGGAAAATCTGGATTAAGCTACTTGAACATTGAGCATCAAGATCTATAAGGATAGATCAAAAACGCTTAATAGTACTTTCGAATGAATACATACCGTGACAAGATTTTGAAGGAGTTCAAAATATATCAGCAAAGAAGGAGTTCTTAGCTGTGTTACAAGGTGTGAATATTGAGTAAGACTCAAGACCTGACCACGGCAGAAGAGAGAGAAAGGACGAAGGTCGTCCCCCATGCTTTAGACGTAGGTCTACAGTATGCTATGCTGTGTACCGCACCTGAAGTGTGCCTTGCCATGAGTCATTCAAGGGGTACAAGAGTGATCCAAGAATGGATCACACGACAGCGGTCGAACTTATCCTTAGTAACTAGTGGACTAAGGAATTTTCTCGATTATGGAGGTGGTAAAAGAGTTCGTCGTAAAGGGTTACGTTGATGCAAACTTTGACACTAATCCGGATGACTCTGAGTAGTAAACCGGATTCGTATAGTAGAACAGATATTTGGAATAGCTCCAAGTAGCGCGTGGTAGCTGCATCTACAAGATGACATAGAGATTTGTAAAGCACACATGGATCTGAAAGGTTCAGACTCATTGACTAATAAACCTCTCTCACAAGCAAGATATGAACAAACCCCATGGGTGTTGGATTCATTGCAATCACATAGTGATGTGAACTAGATTATTGACTCTAGTGCAAGTGGGAGACTGTTGGAAATATGCCCTAGAGGCAATAATAAAATGGTTATTATTGTATTTCCTTGTTCATGATAATTGTCTATTGTTCATGCTATTATTGTATTAACCGGGAACCGTAATACATGTGTGAATACATAGGCCACAACATGTCCCTAGTAAGCCTCTAGTTGACTAGCTCGTTGATCAATAGATGGTCATGGTTTCCTGACTATGGACATTGGATGTCATTGATAACGGGATCACATCATTAGGATAATGATGTGATGGACAAGACCCAATCCTAAGCCTAGCACAAGATCGTATAGTTCGTCTGCTAAAGCTTTTCTAATGTCAAGTATCATTTCCTTAGACCATGAGATTGTGCAACTCCCGGATACCGTAGGAATGCTTTGGGTGTACCAAACGCCACAATGTAACTGGGTGGCTATAAAGGTGCACTACGGGTATCTCCGAAAGTTTCTGTTCGGTTGGCACGAATCGAGACTGGGATTTGTCACTCCGTGTAAACGGAGAGGTATCTCTGGGCCCACTCGGTAGGACATCATCATAATGTGCACAATGTGACCAAGGAGTTGATCATGGGATGATGTGTTACAGAACGAGTAAAGAGACTTGCCGGTAACTAGATTGAACAAGGTATCGGGATACCGACGATCGAATCTCGGGCGAGTACTATACCGGTAGACAAAGGGAATTGTATACGGGATTGACTGAATCCTTGATATCGTGGTTCATCCGATGAGATCATCGTGGAACATGTGGGAGCCAACATGGGTATCCAGATCCCGTTATTGGTTATTGACCAGAGAGATGTCTCGGTCATGTCTGCATTATTCCAGAGCCTGTAGGGTCCACACACTTAAGGTTCGATGATGCTAGGGTTATAGGGATAGTATGTACGCGGTTACCGAATGTTTTTCGGAGTCCCGGATGAGATCCCGGACATCACGACGAGTTCCGGAATGGTCCGGAGGTGAAGATTGATATATTAGACGAAGGGTTTTGGAGTCCGGAAGTGTTCCGGAGGTACCGGGTGATGACCAGCATGACCGAAAGGTGTTTCGGGAGCCCCGGCAAGTGTTGGTGGGCTTCATGGGCCAAGGGAAGGGGGCAAACCAGTCCACTAAGGGGCTATGCCCCCCCCACCTATTCCCACGTGACCAAGGGGTTTGGGGCGCCCCATCTAGGGTTCCCACTTCCTGGCTTGGGGGCCAAGTCACCCAAGGGGGAGATCCCATCTGCCCTGGCCGCCGCCCCTCCTAGGGGAAACCCTAGGGCGCCTCCCCTTGCCCTTGCCCCTATATATAGTGGAGGTTTTGGGGCTGCACAACACACGAGTCTCTCTCCCAAGGCGCAGCCCTACCTCTCTCCCTCCTCGACTCTCGTAGTGCTTGGCGAAGCCCTGCAGGAGTACCGCACTCCTCCACCACCACCACGCTGTCGTGCTGCTGCTGGACGGAGTCTTCCCCAACCTCTCCCTCGCTCCTTGCTGGATCAAGGCATGGGAGACGTCACCGGGCTGCACGTGCTTTGAACGCGGAGGCGCCATTGTTCGGCGCTTAGATCGGAATCGACCGTGATCTGAATCGCTACGAGTACGACTACCTCATCCGTGTTCTAGTAACGCTTCCGCTCAGCGATCTACAAGGGTATGTAGATGCACTCCCCTTTCCCTCGTTGCTAGATTACTCCATAGATTGATCTTGGTGATGCGTAGAAAATTTTAAATTTCTGCTACGATCCCCAACATATACTGCTTTCAGGAAGTTCGCATCGGTAAAAGGTATTTATTCAGCTCCAAACTGTCATCAAGCCTGCATGAAATTTTGTGTTCCATTTTGGAACAGTTTACTCTCATGAGTGGGTTTGTGCTACTGTTACTGCAGTCCCTTGTCCCGATGGAAGACTTGGCTTCTTCAGTGAGCATGCTCCAATACTACACTACCATTCAACCTAGTGTGAGGTAATCTCGTTCTTCCTTGACGTGGGTAGTTAGATATTCTTTTTGGTGCTTCCATGTTAGGTGATCTTCTACCCGTGTAGTTGTTTTTGCCTTATGTCTTTATGTGTTGTGATTGTCCACATTGGCAGAGAGTTATGTCATTTGTGATTTGGACTATGAGAGGTTAACGTTGCATTGTTTTACTAGCTGAAGCTGGGGAATTTCGGGCTTTGTTTGATGGTGTTGCTCCTCTTCCGAGGAAGATACATTTAGAGGAGACTCGAGAAGACATGAAAGCTGCGGCCAAATTGCAATGGTAATTGATTAACATTAAATGTCCAAAGCGCAATATCATCAGTAGTCAATAAGAGTAATTTGCTATCAGCATTAATTCATCCATGACTATGAGATATATTAACTCTTGAAAATGTTGAACTGGGTAGCATTTTTTGTGACTTATCAGTTTTGAAGGACAGCTAGAGACTATTGATTTTAAATCGTCGACACATGATTTGCTTTATACAAATGATGTTTGGGTGCATTTCACTTTGAGAGTTGTTGCCAGTTTTTGAATATGAATATTCTCACTTGCTAGCACATGTTATAACATGTCAAGTTGATTCCTATCAGTCAAATATAATCTTGTGGAGAAGTATGATAATATTCTAGAGCAATCTGGCTGCATGAACTAATACATGTTCCTGCGAAATGTTTACTTGTTTCTGTCTGGGAAAGAAAAAATTAATACATTATATATTCAGATGATTTTAGAAGAAGTACCACCTTGGTGAAATATCATATAACATTCTCTAGAAACATTTTCCTAATCCTACAATCAAAGCATGCTAATGGTTTATATTTTGTGTTGCTGCATGCTTAGTATCCTTTACTTTTGACCACATATTGCTCAATGATGGTACCCGAACAAAATCACATGTTATGAAAATGATCGAGGGATACAAAACTGTACCGTTCAAGTCAAAATTTAATGAGTGGCCACCAACTCCTGATTTGAAATTGTCGTCTGAGGATGGAAGAGGCAAAGTTGCAGGTTGCTATCTACAAATTATAATGCTTGGTACTATGGATTGCTAGAAGGTTCATATCACATATATTTACATTTTCTAACACTGGCATTTTTCATCACAGTATTAGGATGAAATGGAATTTCCATTCGCCAAAAAAGAAAATAGAACAAATGAAATTGGCTTGCAGATTCAATTTTCATTTGCACGTTATCAAAGTTAATACTTGTTAAAATAGGTCAGCTTGGAATGATATGTGTTTCTGTAGTCTCTCTATTGCTTATGGTTTTGAAGTACATATCTAGCTATTTTTGAACATACATGAGTGACAATAAGGTACTCCCTCCATTCCTAAATATAAGTCTTTGTAGAGATTTCACCATGAACCACATACTGATGTATATAGATGCATTTTAGAGTGTAGATTCACTCATTTTGCTCCGTATGTGGTCCATAGTGAAATCTCTACAAAGACTTATACTTAGGAACGGAGGGAGTATATAGCTTTCCTTGGTCATCATGGAGCATAACCGTTGTACAATTATCAATGTATGAAAAAGGGTAGCCCGGTGCATGTAGCTCCCGCTTCTGCAGGGTCCGGGGAAGAGTCCGACCACTTTGGGTCTATAGTACGCAGCCTTTCCCTACATTTCTGTAAGAGGCTGTTTTGAGGACTTGAACTCGTGACCTCATGGTCACTAGGCAGCAGCTTTACCACTGCGCCAAGGCTCCCCTTCATAGTTATCAATGTATGAATGATATAAAATTTGGTGAACTGTAGAGTTGGTTTCATGCTTTCATAAGATACTGAAATTAGAGCTTCAGCTTATATTTGGTGAGCAGACACTTTTTGAAAATCGACAGCTGAAGGTATAAATGCCCTTGGTCCACGGTTGTGATTTTCTTCAAGCTCAGTACAGAAGTTTCTTATGTGTTTTTGGTTCACCTTCGCCCGTCCTGACATTCATCACAATAAAATATTTTACTTACAGTTGTATACATTGTTAGTCTGTTTTTTTGTTCATTTCAGAAGCTTCAAATATTATGGTTAGCGGTGTATTGGTGTAGAATCCTCGAAGTTTTCAAGTATTTTAGTCTCCCTTTTTTGCAGTACTAGAATGTCTTATGGTGCATTTTCTTCTGCAATCTAATATATGGAACTGTTCTATTGCTCTTTTGGACTGACTGTCTTAACGCTGAAGTAAGAATCTTATCATACATAGACGTTTTCTTTATTTAAGATAAGTATACACTCTTGCATGTAAAATCTGGATAGATTCCCTGCCCTGAGTATGTTGTTTCGTATCCTTTAATTAAGACTTCCACTCTTAATAAATATATGATGCTTAACTATGATCTCTTGTCATCAGGCAATTTTTTTATGCACAATAATAATCATATCAGTGAATGGTACTCCCTCTGATCCAATAAAAGCATTGTGGCTTTAGTTCAAATTTGAACTAATGCTGAACTAAAGCCATGACACTTTCATTGGATCGGAGGTAGAATGTTATTTTATTCTTACTCTCACCTTCCATGTGCATGCTAGGTATCTTGCCATTCAGGTCCAACGAATCACTAGGTAATTATACGTTGTTCTGGGTTAGATCAACTTGTTCCTGGGTGTCTGAAAGGGAAAGGGCAGAACTGGTGGGGAGTACAGCCGACTAAAATCCATGAAGCATTTGTGTTGGGTACATCAAGATGAAGATCAAGAGAATTCCGGTGAAAGGCATCATGCTGATTTTGATGTGGAAATGGATGATGCCAAGCCTCTAGAGGACTTTGAAAGTTTTATTTTTTGTTTGGTTCCTTATTTGTGGCCTCATGAGGCCCCTTTCTTCAGCTAAACTGAATCACTTCATGTTAGCTTGTCTTCACTGGATTAACTATAATGCATCGTCTCACTCGTTTATGCTCCATGGGTGAGTGGTACATATCATCCTTTAGGTGTACTCAAACTTAAATAACAGGTGTACCCCCGAACTCAAATAATATTGTACCTGTAAGTTTGATCAATGTAGTACTAATAGATCCTAATGTTATAGAATACACTCATATTGATGCACATGAATGAAACTGAGGACCAAACATGACAGCTGAATGTGTTGAGACAAGATAAGTGCGCACAGGCCCGTAATAAGTGGCGCCACCAGGTGGCGCCCCAACCACTAGTACATACATTATGTACGGAAAACCATGGCTTGCGCCGCGGATTTGCATGTGTACACGCATGCATGCACGTGAGTATCCATTAATCGTCCACATGTGTTGTATTTTTCAACTTTATATAATGAATATGAATATGTGGTTTCTTTCACAAAAAATATCCATTAAAGGTTATGATATATCATGTGATACCTTAAAATTCCCTTCCTTTCCCTAGATATGAGCACTTGTTTTTTGTCAGCTATAAAAGGCATTATATGTAAAACAACCCAATTTTTCTTCCAAATTTTGAAATCTTAACAATAAGATAAACTAGTAGAACGATAAACTAGTAGAACACTCGCGCGTTGCTATGGGCTACAATGCATGCATATAAATAAATCAAATGAAGGATTAAAATTGTTTTCAAGGTTGAAGCTCATTTCTCCTACTACGGGCGGGTTAGGACATCAAACAGGCTCCTATCGGCTCCCCAAAATGCAACCGTCTAGATGGGGGGAATGTGGTTGTCTGAACTATCCATCATGTTATCTCCAACACGCGTTTCCAACATAAAATCCTCACCCTAGGACGCAACCTACCATTTTCCTGCCAGACCCTCCCTTCATACTTGGTTTCCCACTATAACGGGACATTTCTCGCTAGAGCCCTCTCCTTTAAAACCATGATGCACACCTCACCCTTTTCATGGAGCCCTCTCTCCCCACGTACCACCAAGGAGGAGTCTCCCGTCAACTGCTCCGCTCCCCGCTCTGATCCCCTCCCCCCATGTTCATGCTAATCCGCCCCCGCCATCAATGGGGGAGGAGCTGTGCTTTGCCCGTGACCCCCCCCTCCCCCAAGCCAAGAGGTAGATCTAATGTCTCCAAAGTCATTTCATTGTTGTAAAATACATATGAATCTCGTGCATTACCACGAAAATAATAATATGATGTCCGTTGTTGGGCATGCAACTAAGAGCATCTCTAGCAGACCTCGTATAAGTGGTCAAACCTGCAAAATAACCGTTTTCATAGTTCCAGTTAAAAAAGGGGCCAAACAGACCCCTTAAAATCGTCCGACCCTTAAAAAATTTAAGGGGCCCCTGAACGCAAATCCGAAACCCTCATATATACAGTTTTGAAGGCAATTTTGTCAGGACCCTGCATATCAGTCAACGTTGGCGGTTGAGGAATCTCTGTTCCCGCCAACGCCATGAAGCTCGCCCGGCCGCCGCGCCCGTCCGCCACCCAGCCGCCTATCCGCCCGGCCGCCGCGCCGGGTCACCCGCGTGGATGCGAGCAAGCTAGCTAGCTGAATCGATGCGAGCTAGCTAGCTAGCTACGGCCGCACTAGCTAGCTAGGTAGCTACGTCCGCGCTAGCTAGTCCGGCCGCGCACGCCCGGCCTCCGCCCACGCATCGTGGCCGTCCCATGTCTCTCTCCTCCACTTTGGCCATGTCTTCCTCGTCCGTACGTCGGTCGCCGGTTGATTTCAAATTGGCGTGAGAAGAGGAAGAGAAAGAGGTATATTCAGAGAATATTCTCTTTTACGGGTTGATTATACGGGGTCTGAGTCTGACCTCGTCCGCACCGGCCTGCATATGCACTTTTCCACGAACTGCAAAACACTTGTGCGGGTTGGGATTTTGCGGGGTCTGCTAGAGATGCTCTAATACATCACCCTGTCTGTTATTAACTCTTGAAGCACCCAACCAATACATTTGCCCTTCTATCCTAACCAAAAAATTGTATGACTTGATGAAAAAAATATTCTCAGGAGGAAGAACTGACATACACAAAAATGCATAAGAGACGAAAGTAAATACTTTAGAAGGAAGTGTGGAAGGTCAAGATAATAGTTGAAGAAGGAAACTAAAATAGAAGAAAGAAACGAATAGGGCCCAACCGGGTTCAAACCAGTGACCTATTGATCTGCAGTCAATTGCTCAACCACTGAGCTATGGACCCATTTCTGTTTGACCCTAAATAAATAATTTCACAAGCAAATAGATAGATGGTGCATTCATATCCTTGTGTTCAAATATTAATTGGTTCACTCTTTATTGTCAATGCAAAATGAATATCAATTTGTATCCTTGCAGATATAGATATGGGTTAGAGCGCTAGTTAAGAACTTACACATACTCATATCAGCTGTATATGCCATCATAAATTAGGTACACATACTTCAACCTGCCCTCATGGATTGCCAGTTCCAGCTTTTATGTAAGATGCTATTTTTGGGTTATGCCATTCCTAGATTCTGTTGAAGGGGCCTAATTGGAGAAATGTCCTACGTGTCTAAAACTGCGTATATCAGTCTATCACGCTACACAGAATATACAATGCATAATTGCCTTAATTTTGAAGTAATTGAGAACTATTTCAATAGCAGTAACCATCTAATGTAAGCATAACAGTTCACACAAAGAAGAATCAACATGACAAAAAAATGCATAACAGATGAAAAGGGAACTATTTGAATAGCGGTGTCCATCTAATGTAAGCATAACCGTTCTCACAAAGAAGAATCGACATGACAAAAAAATGCAAAACGGATGAAAAGGGAAGTAATTGAGAACTATTTGAATAGCGGTGACCATGCAATGTAAGCATAACAGTTCTCACAAAGAGGAATCGACATGACAAAAAATGCATAACGGATGAAAAGGGAATAAATCTAGATATGGTTAAAACTTCAAAGTGACTACTTGTGACGCAAGTGTGGAAGGCCAAGACAGTATTTGACAAAGAAATAAAATTAGAAAAATAAAACAATAGGGCCCAACCGGGTTCGAACCAGTGACCTATTGATCTGCAACAAAAACGGTTGGCCCATAGCGTAGTGATAGCTCTACCACTTCGCCATGGATCTATCGTTGTCGTTGTTGTTGTCGTTGGTCATACATATATGTGAAACCGTCTATGAGCTGTGTGTATCAATATTGGGTGCTAACGGCCTCTAGTCATATTCGAATCCCTTGTTGTGTATTTTCACTCATATGCCTTATAATGTATTCTGTTGCGTATTTCTCTATAAACAGGAAGTAAAGGAGTTCAGGGTGCGCAGTCTGGCCCTGTGCTATGCAGAGAGTCAAAATTGCCATCGAGGCGGCAAAAGGTATAGATACCTACATGAGAAGGTTCAGCCTTCAATCATCCATCGGGACATCAGATCAAGCAATGTGCTTCTGTTTGTGGACTTCAAGGCGAAAATTGCAGAATTCAACCTCTTAAATCAAGCTCCCGATATGGCAAGCACGTCTCCATTTGAATCATGTATTAAGGACATTTGGATATCATGCGCCAGAGTAATTTCTAATTCATACTAATACATTTTTGCATGTTGGTCAATACCTTGCATTAACATAAGTCAACTACAGTTGTTCCAGATCACAAGTCTCGAAAAAAGTTAGATATAATAAATTTTTATTGCAAAAGTAAGTATTGCTATGATTTTAGTTCATGATGATGTCAATGTGGTAGGGCCCATCTTTAAATGACAGCTGCTTCGAAATGTTTAATATGCTGTTTGGATGAACTAACTTTTAGATTCTCCTCGTCACCACGTGGCTGGCTATCATACACGTTTTATGTTCAGCTGGTTGATTCCTATTGACTTCAACCCACTTTTTGTCTATGTCTATGAATGTTCGACTGCCGGTTCTCGTAAGTTGTAACTGCTTAAGTAGCAATAGATTCAAGGGGTTCATATTCAATAGACAACACCGGAACAAGCTTAAGTGACATGACCTGCATACTATCATAGCCAAAGTAAGCCTGCCGTGGATGTGGTGGCCCATCATGGCAGGGAAGCATTCTTGTTTCATGCACCCAACAAATAAACACTGCAGCATAGTTCTGGGAACCTGCTGATCAAATAAGAATGGACCAAATGTAGTGAATTAAAGAACTTTCTGATTTGAACCCCACGATGTACACCTGTATCAATAGAGTGGATGCCCAAACCGACACACCAATATGGTGCACAGCTTGGCACGTATCATCTAGAATATATCTTAAAACCGTTATTGTGCTGCAAGAACCACCATTTTTCAGATTCGCAACAAAAAACACACACCATTTTTCATGTTATATGATAAGTCGACGAGTGCGAACCAACCTGTGGTTGGATGGTTGAGGGACTGTGGTATCCCCAACCCACTAGGGTTCAAATCCTGGTGCTCGCATTTATTCCTGGATTTATTTCACGATTTCCGGTGATGCGCATTCAGTGGGAGGAGACGTTCCCGTCGATGACGAGGTGCCTACGGTGACTTCGTAAATTTCAAGATGATATGCTGGCTCAGTTTTTCGAAGGTGCTCAAAGGGATAGGGTGTGTGTGTGCGTTCATTAGGGTGAGTGTTTGCGCGTGTATATGAGCGCTTGCGTCTTTACTGTGTTAAAAAAAATGATGAGTCGACGAGAATGGAAACACGTCACGCCTCGACCATTTCCCACCAATGTATCATTACTCTGATTCTTTTCCAGACGACTCGATTTTGTCCCACTCGTCGCATTAAAATCCACTCATCAAGTTGCAACGACTCTATCAAAGTATTCCATGCCATTGATGCAGACCATACTCGTCCTCGACACCATGGCTGAAACCACGAATAGATTCAGAGTTCCCTTGCGATGCTACTTAACAAGTTCGACTTCTTGGTGCTTAAAGTTTAAAATATGTAATAAAACCAATAAAGAAACACCTACATGCCCTTTTTTATTCGTTAAATTTTGGTGCCACATCAGCCCTGAAAGTGAGCCAGTCTATCATATTTGGCATTAGACATATTTGGCATCAAACGGCTCTCACTTGACCAGTTAGTGCTTTCGGCAACGCGATTACTGAAAATCAATGTTTTCGGCAAACTTTTATGAAAACGGTAGATTTCTGCACCGAGCAACGCAATTGTGGTGGTTTTTGATAATTTACTTTTTATGTAGATATGTATATGCTATGATGCGCCTTAAAGCAAACAGGAAATGATCATACTACAACAACTAGATTAGCACCGTCAAGTTTTCTTGCATGGGACAATGCATGCAACTGGCAACTTTTCCCATAGGGTATGAGATGCTCATCATGACCAATGTAAGCAACTGGCAACTACTTGCCCCTTATATCACAGAAGAAAGCTTTATTCGATATTGGGGACTTCAAAGCTTGAGGGCCAGATTTCTAAAAAGGTTCTGGCCCATGCTGGGGGAGGACCTAATTGAGGAGGTTCTGAAAGAAATCAACACATGTACTATCCCGAACAATTGGAATGATATGGCGATCGTGATTATTTCTAAGATTAATACACGAGAAAAGGTAACACAATTTAGACCGATTAATTTATGTAATGTGGTATACAAAATAATTGCAAAAATGATGGCTACTCGATTGAAGGTTTTTTTACCAGAAATTATTAGTCCAGCACAAAGTGCATTTGTACCGGAAAGATTGATAACGGATAATATTTTAGTGGCATATGAATGTTTTTCCACAATCAAGAACAAAAGAGAAGGTAGAGAGGGCTTGTGTGCTATAAAACTTGACATGCACAAAGCATATGATAGAGTCGAGTGGCCTTTTTTGAAGGAGATTATGTTGAGATTGGGTTTTCGTCGAAAATGGGAGAATTCGATTATGCAATGTGTCTCAACTGTCGAATACATAGTAAGGATCAATGCAGTGGAAAGTGAGAGCTTCACGCCTACTAGAGGGTTGAGGCAGGGTGATCCACTATCACCATACCTCTTTCTGCTGTGCACAGAGGGGTTGAATGCCTTGCTGACGCATGCTGAGGAAAACGGAAACATATCTGGAGTTAAAGTCTATACAGACGCCCCGCCAGTCACAAATCTTCTCTTTGCAGATGATTCATTGATCTTGATGAAAGACAACCAACATAATGCGACAGCCCTGAAATCAGCATTAGATTTATATTGTGCGGCATCGGGATAGCTGGTAAAAGTTGAAAAGTCAAATATTTTCTTTAGTCCTAATACAACGGTAGAGATCAGAGAACAACGGTAGAGATCAGAGAACAAATGTGTACAACACTGGATATAATGACGGAGGCAATGAATGACAAATACTTGGGCTTGCCAGCAAATGTGGGTGTTGATAAAACAGACTGCTTTAAATTTATGATTGAACGAATTGTTAAGAAAATTAGTGGTTGGAAGGAAAAATTATTGTCTGCCGGGGAAAGGAGATCCCGCTCAAGGCTGTGATCCAAGCCATACTACCTATGCAATGTCGGTCTTTAAAATTCCTAAAAAAATTGTAAAGAAATCATTGACGCGATTGCATTTCTGGTGGGGAGACGAGGAGAACCAGAGGAGGATGCACTGGATGGCCTGGTGGAAAATGTGCGTACCAGAAAACCAAGGAGGAATGAGATTCCGTGATATCCACTGCTTCAACCTGGTTTTGCTTGCCAAATAGGCATGGCATCTCATTGATAATCCTGATTCCTTGTGTGCTATTCTAAGGGCCAAGTACTATCTTGATGGCGATTTGATGAAGTCCAAGCGAAAGCATAACACTTCCTTCACCTGGCAAAGCATTATGGCAGGGACAACTACTCTGAAATGTGACTACATTTGGCGAGTGGGGAATGGACGTAACGTCAATATTTGGGAAGATGCTTGGATCCCAAACTGTGTCACTACACTACTAGGAAAAAGCTTACAGGCAGATACTTACTAGTAGCGCGGGTTTATACCCCTAGCTACTGCTACTTACTACTAGCGCGGGTTTTTTACCCCTCGCTACTACTAAGTTGATAGTAGTAGTGCGGGTTTTTACCCCTCGCTACTACTAAGCGGTCTCTACCGTGCCCTTCCGGGACATGCCATAGTAGTAGCGAGGGGTATAAACTCGCGCTACTACTAAGTTGGTAGTAGTAGCGCGGGTTTATACCCCTCGCTACTACTAAGTACGAGGTAGGTGAAGTCCCCATATCCTCGGCCGATTCCCTCCTCTCTCCCTCACTCTCCCCCCTCTCTCCATAGGTTCTCCGGTGGTGAGGTGCTCCTGCCCAAGTACATCTCCTCCTCCATGGAGCCCAACGAGTCCTCCTGCGCGTCGCCGGCGTCCAGGAGCTCGCCCGTCTTCCCCCTCGCCTCCATGCCACCACGACAGAGCACCTCATCACCGGTACCAGCCCCATTGCGCCCTCCATCTCCTTCCTTTCTCCCTTGTTTCTCTTTTTTCCTCTCCATCTTCCTCCGATTGTACTCACCTCCCATGCCCATGCCTATGCAGGTGGTCGACATGGCCAACCAGGAGCTCTCCGCCTTGGCTGCGAAGAGGATCCTCACACCGTCGTCTTGCTCTACACTAGATCCGGTCCCTCTCCAATAGCCGTCGTTGGATCTGGTCTGCCGCTACCCGTTCGCACCTCCGGCGACCCCTGTCATCGCTAGATCGAACCATTGACAACATGCACGGGGTCGAGATTATTTTTTTGTTTTTGAAATTAATAGTAGTAGCGCGGGTCACAAACACGCATTACTACTAGCACACGTACTAGTAGCGCACCGCGCTACTACTACCAGTTAGCTGTAGCGCCGTAGTAGTAGCGCGGGCACCCGCGCTACTACTAGCTGTTTAACCCGCGCTACTACTAGGATTTTTCCTACTAGTGTTAGGAAGATAGTGACCAGGGGGGACAATTGTTATCAAAAGTGGGTGACCTGATTGACCCTGCCTCCAATAATTGGGATGAGGACCTGATTAGATAAACTATGTGGCCCATTGACGCACAACGGATTCTTTCAATCCCACTTTCGCAACATGATATGACATATTTCATTGCCTGAAGTTATATGAAAAATGGTATGTTCTCGGTATGGTCTGCTTACTCTGTGGAGTCGAATTATCAGTATGGGAGTAAACTAAAATATTTTAATGGGATGGGGAGAATCACTCCTAATCCTATATGGTGTCAAATATGGAAGTTATCTTGTCCGGCAAAAGTAAAAAAAAAAATTATCTGGCGCACATTACATGGCAGTCTCCCATGCCGGGTAACACTCGGTAACAGACACATGAAGGTCTCACCCTCTTGCCCTAATTGCTCTCAAGGTTTAGAAGATACGAAACACATGCTTTTACTCTGTAGTAAAGCAAAGGAGGTTTGGAAGAAACTAGGGATGGATGAGATTATTGATAAAGCTTATGAGGTTGATCGTGCTGGGGAGGCGATATTGGAATACCTTCTACTTCCTCCAGACCAAGATTTGAGTATTATGGGGTACCAAAATGTACGAGAAATGATATCTATTTCAACTTGGTACCTATGGTGGGAAAGAAGAAAATTAGTGCACAAGGAATTAACTCATAATGCAAATCAGATATCAATGGGGATCATAGCCCTCACATCCAACTTTGTAAATGCATCATCTCCAAAGGCGTCCATGAAAAAGGGGGGATGGTACTGTCCTCCTAGGTTTTTTTGGAACTTAATGTTGACGCCTCCTTTGATCATGACATGCTGAAGGGTACGATGGGGGAAGTATTGAGAGATGAGAAAGGTAGGTTTATTGCAGGAGGAAATGGATAGATTGACTATTGTGCGAATGTTCTGATGGCTGAAGCTTTAGCACTCAAATTTGGCCTAACACTGGCGCAAAGGGCGCGGTGTAATTGCATAATCATCAACTCAGATAACCTAGAGCTGATAGAGACCATGCGGGATGGAGGACAATCAGCGGGTGCGGTGGCCGCGATTTTTCGAGGACTGCTTTCACTATGCGTGTGATTTTGTCATGACTAGATTCGAACATTGTAATAGAGAGGCAAATAAAGTAGCTCATGAACTTGCTAGATTAGCTAGATTTTCTTTGACTTCAGACGGGTTTGAGGAGCCTCTAAATGAAATTGTAATGATCTTCACAAATGATGTAATGGTTATCTCTAATGAATAAAGTTTAGTTTTAAATCAAAATAATAACGCTGATCGGACAAGATTAAGCCCTGAACCTTGAACTATATACTGGGGATCATACATAACTTACACTCAAATTCATTAGTGTCTCCGCTTCATATATAAATTCTGTAACATTTTCAAAAAATCCTCAGATTTCTTATGATTGAATGTCTAGCAACAATTTTACATATGTATTGCTTATAATGTGACACAGATACGATAATCACACAACGGCCATACACTTGGATTTTTTTGAACAATGACGGAGGGTGGGGGTGGAGCATCCTCACCTGAATATATATTACTCAAAATGGCCCGAAAGCCTAGGTTACATCAGAGATTACAATGAGAAGAGAGGAACAGGCACCAAGACAAGGCGGCGTCTCTACTGACCGGGTCTTTAAAATGGAAGACCCAAAGCGTGAAGTCTGAAATTACATTTCACACGGTATCGAAAGTGGAATGAGTTTCAGAGAGAAACACTAGGGGTGTTACGAGAGTCCCGGAGTTTCCAAAGAATGGCAAGGGTGACGGTGGGCCATAGGTTGATGTCGAGGCCAGCCGGTGTGACGGTATCCCAAAGATGATCGATGTCGGGTGGTGGGTGAAGCCCCAACATCTACCACACCTGGACTGCCCTAGGGCAGGAGATGGGCAGGTGCAAGGCGTCATCGAAGGGGTGGTCACATCTCAGGCAGGAAGAGTTGGAGGCGATGGTCATGTGGTGAAGATTGGCCTTAGTATTGAGCCTATCTCTGAATAGAAGCCAGCCAAAGATATTGACTTTAATCGTTGCCTTTGAGGTCCAAATGCAATCAGCCTGGATGTCTGGCTCGTCGGTGGAGGAGAGCAGTGAGTAAGTGCACCTAGCGGAGAACGGGGTGCCATGGGTGAGGAACCTATCATTGTGCGCATCCGTGGAAGCAACATCATACACAAAGATAGAACAACAACAAGCTCGGTAGATGCAACATGGGTTATAGGCGGTTCTGCTGGGTAGCGAGCAACCCATCATGCTAAACCTTGGAGACCAGAGCATAATGGTAGGTGGAGTGTGAGAATAGGTTGGGGTACTTTTGGGCAAGCGGAATATCAGTGAGCCAAGTGTCAAACCAGAAGAAAGTAGAGGATCCACTGTATGTTGAAACAAAGGAAACCGAGAAAAGGATTTGAAGCTAGTTTTTAAGAATCTTCCAAAGAAAAGAAGGGGGTGGGTGCAAAAACAGAAAATTTAGCGAGTAGTGATGAAGAAACCTCTTGGCCCAGGGTAAATCTAGTTTTCCTAGGAGCTTGAAGGCAAATTTTAGGAGAAGGCAATTGTTTTGAAGCTACAATTTTTTATGCCTAGACCACCATATGTTTTTTTCCTTGAGCACATTTTTCCAAGCGATGATACACCTAGCGCCCAAACACGTTCCCTCGGCAGCCCCAAATAAGGAGCGGCGAATCGCGTCTAAACCTTTAATATTTCTCTTAGGGAGTTTGAACACCGACATGAAGGGAGTGGAGAGGGCGTTGAAAGTAGAGGATATCAGAGTTAGGCGACCACCCTTAGAAAGAGGTCGAGTGGCCCGACCGGCAAGGTACTTCAGAAAGCAGTGGACTAAGGGTTTGAAGGCAGAAGAAGGGAGATGAGTGTGAGACAGCGGCAAATCTAGATAAATCCACGGGAAGGAAGATAGATCACAGGAAAAGGTGAGCACGGTGTTTTGAGCCAGCACTACTAGGGAAAAGCCCAGCAGTAGCGCGGGTCAAATGCTTAGTAGTAGCGCGGGTAGCCGCGCTACTGATACGGTGCTACAGCTAACGCTTGGCAATAGCGCGGTTTGACCCGCGCTACTGCTATCTAGGGTTAGCAATAGCGTTCGTCACCAAAATGCGCCCCTGCTAATATCTGTAGCGCCTTAGTGCAATGAGCGCTACTGCTAAGACCTCGCTGCTGCTAAATACATATCCAACGCTACTGTTATTAGTTTCTGATTTTTTTCTGCTCCATATTTTGTTCTTCTGAATTTTGTTTAGGGCTTTATACAATAATCTCTAGCATATCATACACATACAAATGTAATCATAGCATATACACACAAATAGTCTCGTCAAATCATGTCATCATCATAATCATCATCCAACACAAAGTGGTCTCTCGTCATCATCTCGAAAATAGTGATACAAGTCTCGAATACTTGCAACTACATCGCCATCCATCTAAACAATGATATACGCGAGAAGAGCTATCACTATGAGTGATAGCGGAACTATGCAGTACATGAGGCGGCGGTTATGAGTCCTCTCTCGTGCTAGCGTGAACCTCAAGTAACTAGCATCTGCTTCTTGTCTGCTTTTAAAGCCTTTATGGCTGGCGCCCGAGACCCCCTCCACTTGCGCCAGAAACTCAGGCAACTCGTCGTACACTCCCGGAACCTTCCCTTTGTACACGACATAGCGCTGCTCTTCGCCATCAAGAATCTAGGTACCTGTTAGAGATGCATCTTCATCAAGAGAATGTACAATCATATATGCAACAAAATATACTTGAGCAACATGAAAAAGAAAGGGTTAGCAACTAGATGCAACATATAGTATGCAAACTAATTAACTAGAGGTACGCAGGTCATCGTACCAAAACTAACAAAGTAGTGTTACGCAAGTTCGACAGGGACCGTGGACATCACAAAGTTTCATCGCTACAGAAACTATACAAATTCAACCGACACATATCATCATCATCGACATCGTAAATCACTAGAAGTTCCATCCTTCCATATCATCGAGGATGGACCCTAGCTTCTTGAACGGTGTGAGGTCCTAACGTTGCATGCCTATGCGAGTTCGAACGTCAACTTCTAATATAGGGTCATGGTGGAACATCTGAGGGAGTCCTGGACTAAGGGGTCCTCGGGAGTCCGGCCTGTTAGCCATGGGTCGGATTGATGGGCTGTGAAGATACGAAGACCGAAGACTGTACCCGTGTCCGGATGGGACTCTCCTTGGCGTGGAAGGCAAGCTTGGCGACCGAATATGTAGATTCCTTTCTTTGTAACCGACCTTGTGTAACCCTATATCCTCCCGGTGCTTATATAAACCGGATGACTTAGTCCGGGAGGGGAATTATTCATTACCACAACCATACCAGCTAAACCTCTAGGGTTTAGCCATTACGATCTCGAGGTAGATCAACTCTTGTAATACTCGTACTCATCAATATCAATCAAGCATGACGTAGGGTATTACCTCCATAGAGAGGGCTCGAACCTGGGTAAACATCGTGTCCCTTGTCTCCTGTTACCATCGACCTTAGACGCACAGTTCGGGACCCCCTACCCGAGATCAACCGGTTTTAACACTGACATTGGTGCTTTCATTGAGAGTTCACTGTGCTGTCGACGAAAGGTTCGATGCCCCCTTCAATTGTCGATAGTGACGCTGTCCAAGGAGAAACTTTCCTCCCCGGACAGATCTTCGTGTTCGGTGGCTTCGCACTGCGGGCCAACTCATTTGGCCACCTGGAGCAGATCGATACCTATGCCCCTGGCCATCAGTTCAGATTTGGTAGTTTGAACTACGTTGGGGACATCCATGGAGATTTAATCTTTGTCGGATTCGAGACCGCGGCGACCGCTCCCGGTCACCCCGATGATCATGACCTAAATCTGTCATCAGACCGCATCCAGGATATCGCTCATGTAACCGCTCTGGCCTTAGAGCCGGAGCAGACTGCGCCATCCGAGGACGGGAGGATCAACCCCACCACGGAGGCCACAGATTCCACGGCGTCAGAGCCGTACATAGACTTAACCTCTCACGACGTCTGTGTCACCGGAACTCCAGACTCTTCTCTGGCTGTAAGTTCCGGAGCACGTGAGCCCGCGAACGTCGAACTTGACCGCTTATCGATCTTCGAGTTCAGCGCCGCAGACATCTTCCAGCACTCGCCTTTGGGCAATGTGCTAAACTTGTTAAAGAACCTGTCCTTGGCGGAGGACTCACAGCCGAACTGTATCCGGTTCGAACTAGGGGCTGACGGTGGAGAATTTTGCTTCCCACCTGCCACCCACTTCATAGCCACGGTCGAGGATTTGACCGACACACTTGATTACGACTCCGAGGACATCGACGGTATGGACGACGATGCCGGAGATGAAGAGGCCCAGAACCCGCCGTTCATCGGACGCTGGACGGCCACTTCGTCGTATGATGTATACATGGTGGATGCACCAAAGGAGAACAACGACGATGACAAGGAAGATCTAGCTAAGGATAAACCTTCCGAAATACAATCCAAGCACCGGCGTCAGCGGCGCCGCTCTAAGTCATGCCGCAGCAAAGACAGCAACACCAGCACAGGAGAAGATAACACTCTAGAAGGTGCCGAAGACAATGAAGACCCTGTTGAAACAGCTAATGAACAAGATGAGCGGGAAGATGGGCAGGCTAGCGCTGGTAAGCAGGCCACGCATGAGGACTCAGAGGACAGAAGTTATCTTCCGCTCTCCGAGGATGAAGTGAGCCTCGGCACCGATGATTTCATCGTGCCTGAGGAACCTCTTGAGCAGGAGCGCTTCAAGCGCCAGCTAATCGCCACTGCAAGGAGCCTGAAAAAGAAGCAGCAACAGCTTCAAGCTGACCAAGATCTGCTCAATGATAAATGGATGGATGTCCTACCAGCCGAAGAATACGGCCTCAAGCGCCCAACCAAAAGCTACCCAAAGCGCAAATTGCTACCTCAGTTTGACGAGGAGGCGCCAGAATACATACCTCCATCGTACAATGCGGCTGACCGACCACCACGTGGTCGAGACAAAACGAGAACTCACGCCGAACACCAGCCAGCCCCGCCTCATCGCACAGGTAGAGGTAAATTAGCCTACGGTCATACATATGACCTCAGGCAAAACCTGAACAATAAAGCAGGACATACCAGATCAATCTACGGATCGCGAGAACGTGCCTCGACACGCGACGACAACACCCATTCGGACGTGGCAAACTTAGTCATGCGCGGGCTGAAAACCGTAGACAGACTCCATCAGAGCTACGTCGCGATACGGCCCGATATAGAGGCACCGCACACCCTCATTGCTTCACTGATGAGGTCCTAGATCACGAATTCCCAGAAGGGTTCAAACCCGTGAATATAGAATCATACAATGGAACCACGGACCCCGCGGTGTGGATCGAGGACTGCATTCTCCACATTCATATGGCCCGCGGCGATGACCTCCACGCCATCAAATACCTCTCTTTAAAACTCAAGGGGCCAGCTCGACACCAGCTCAACAGTCTGCCTGCAAATTCTATTCGCAGCTGGGAGGACTTGGACGAGGCCTTCCTCGATAACTTCCAAGGTACATATATTCGACCTCCGGATGCTGATGACTTAAGCCTTATAGTTCAACAACCCGGAGAGTCTGCCAGGAAATTCTGGACTAGGTTCTTAACTAAAAAGAACCAAATCGTCGATTGTCCAGATGTCGAAGCCCTAGTAGCCTTCAAACACAGCATCCGCGACGAATGGCTCGCTCCCCATCTCGGTCAAGAAAAGCCAAAATCCATGGCATCCCTCACGGCACTCATGACCCGCTTTTGTGCGGGCAAGGACAGTTTGTTGGCCCGTAGCAAAAACAATGTAAGCGACGCCGGCACCCCTGAAGCTAAAACTAGCAAAGAAAAGTCTCGACGCAACAAATACAAGCGTCGAAATAACAGTGATAACAGCGAAGACACGACCGTCAATGCCGGATTCAGGGGCTCTAATTCCGGTCAGCAGAAGAAGCCGTTTCAAAAGAACAATTCAGGCCCATCCAGCTTGGACCGCATACTTGATCGTCCGTGCCAGATTCATGGCACCCCAGACAAACCACCCAATCATACAAATAGAGATTGCTGGGTTTTTAAACAGGCTGGCAAATTAAACGCCGAGAACAGGGAAAAGGGATCGCAAAGCGAGGACGATGACGAAGAGCCCCAGCAACCGAACATAGGGGGACAGAAGAAGTTTCCCCCTCAGGTCAAAACGGTGAACATGATATACACTACCCACATCCCCGAGAGGGAGCGCAAGCGTGCGCTCAGGGACGTCTACGCGATAGAGCCAGTCGCCCCAAAATTTAATCCATGGTCGTCATGCCCGATCACCTTTGATCGCCGGGATCATCCGACCAGTATCCATCACGGTGGCTCAGCCACACTGGTCCTAGACCCAATAATTGATGGGTTCCACCTGACTCGCGTCCTTATGGACGGCGGTAGCAGCCTCAATCTGCTCTATTAGGATACAACGCGAAAAATGGGCATTAACCCATCACGGATCAAACCCACCAGGACTACCTTCAAAGGAGTCATACCATGCGTAGAGGCTCGCTGTACGGGCTCAATCACACTAGAGGTTGTCTTCGGATCTCCGAACAACTTCCGAAGCGAGGAGTTAATCTTTGATATCGTCCCCTTCCGCAGCGGCTATCACGCACTGCTCGGACGAACTGCATTTGCTCGATTCAACGTAGTACCACACTATGCTTATCTCAAGATCAAGATGCCCGGCCCACGTGGTGTCATAACGGTCAACGGAAATACGGAACACTCCCTTCGTACAGAAGAGCACACAGTTGCCTTAGCAGCAGAAGTATAGAGCGGCCTTCTCAAGCAGAACCTTAATTCAACTGCCGAGCCCACAGACACCGTTAAGAGGGTCCGAACTACTCTTCAGCAGGAGAGCTCGGCTCGTCAGGAGCTTGACTAGCAATCCGGCCTCCATCTTAGTCCCGATCAAGTGGTGGCATTCGTGCCGCGCGTACATAACCACGCACTCAAAATCCCATGGGCATCGACGGAGGCATAGCTAGCTTGTGGTCCATAGTACGGCTCAACCGACATCGGATACACACATAATTTCACTTTTACTTGTTTCCTTTTCAGGTCTCAATCCAACAGGCACCATCTGGTGGTCTGGTCATCGGTCCTCTTGAAGGATAAACACACCAAGACGGCGAGAAATGCAGACATATGGGGGACTTTTTAGGTGATTCCGTTAACGATAACTCTACTTGTTTTTCAGGACCCACATGCAGCTCTCCCTTGGTTTCGGCATGTCAAATAGCCTGTTGCTTATCACACTACGTGTATCAATGCGCCTTGACGTACTAATTAAATTACAATGAGAACAGTTTACGGCTGGAGCTGTACGACCCCAGCTTTTTACCTCTGTACCTTTTCTATTTTTTTCTCTTTTTCAGCTCCCCTATGGATAACCCTATCAGGTAGCACCCGTACACTTTGGTACGTTTGATGTTTGCCAGGGGCTTCATTGCTCCCCACTTTACGGCAACAAAAGTTCGTACACTTTTTATAAGTATAGTTCGGCACCCCGAATTTAGCATTATATGCATTGGCTCCGAATCATGTCTCTGGTCATTAGTTGGGTTGCCCAACTCCTGTGCTTGCTACCTTACGTTCCGCTATATCGGCTAAGGTAGTAAAGGGAGAACTACTGCGATTGTGCCTTGGTTTATCCAATGGAGCACCTCAGTAGAGAAAGCCGAAAACTGACTGTCATGATACGGTGAGAGCCGGTCAGTTGTTCGGAGGTTGCAAATCGTTGGAGATTTCTTCCGCATTACGTGAAGGATTGGTACTTCCCGATCAGACGCTTATAGCACTCTAGTTCGGATACTAGGGGCTGCGCCCATGTTTTTATTGTCACACTCCTATGGCTAAGTGAGGCCGTTACAGCCGCATAGTCTGGTTGCCTGGTTCGTTGCACTAAAAAACTCCTTCAAGGACCATCTAATTGGATCAAGATTGTTTATATTCCATCCCGAACACCCCCGTACTACCTATGTGGGGGCAGAAGCCGACAAATGGTTAACCCTCAGATTTCATACAACACAGCCGCACAGGAAGTAAATTTTTTAAAACATAACAAGCATTATATTGCATAAACACTTCGTTTCATCATACAAGGAAGAGGGAGCTCGAATACATTCATTCAAAGATAGTGTCTTTCGCACAATGATCCGCAACAATACGGGACCCTTCCAAGACATCGCCAAAGTATCGCTCGGGTGTGCGGTGCTCCTTGCCCTCCGGCGGCCCCTCGGCCGCCAACTTGATGGCGTCCATCTTCGCCCACCAGACCTTGACATAGGAGAAGGCCAGACGCGCGCCCTCAATGCAGACGGACCGCTTAATGATGTCCAGCCAAGGACAGGCATCAACCAGCCTCTTCACGAGGCCGAAGTAACTGCTGGGTATAGCTTCGGTTGGCCACTGCCGTATTATTAAATCCTTCATGGCCAGTTCGGCCACCCTGTGCAGTTCGACCAGCTGTTTTAGCTGACCGCTGAAGGGCACCGGATGTTCCGGCGCAAGATATTGCGACCAGAATAGCTTCTCCGGGGAGCCCCCTTCTCCGGCTCGGAAGAACTCTACGGCGTCGGTCACACTGCGTGGCAGATCAACAAAAGCTCCTAGAAAACTTCGAATCCGGGTCAGTAAAAGATATTTCCTCTTCACATTCTTGCTTTGCATATTGAATTCCTTACCCGCCGCGATCTTCCTGGCCTCCTGGATCTCTTGGAGGGCGCCCTGGGCTTCACTCTGGGCCGTCTCCGCACTCTTACGAGCCTTGGCGAGTTCGGCCTCTTGAGCCAACGCATTGTGCTCCAAGGTCTCGCACTTCCTCACCACGTCCTGGAGCTCCTGTTGGACTTCGTTAACCCGGGCCTTGAGCCTCTTACGGGTGGCCTGCTCCTTGACAGCCTTCCCCTCGGCCTCGACCATGGCCGTTTTCAGGGCCTCGACCTCGGTCGTCGCCTTTGTACACATCATGGCATTTCGGTCAGTGCATATCATTTTCCCTTTTTCGAATACATAACATGTTATCACTTACCTTGTTTTTCCTGGAGCTGCCTCTTCACCTGGCCCAGCTCCTCCTCGGCCTCCGCCAGTTTCTGCTTCAGTCCGGAGACTTCGGCAGTATGCGAGGCCGCGGCCAACAGCGACGCTTGTGCATATATTTCAGAAAAATTTAATTAGTTTCCTGCAATAGGAGATTGATCCTTTGTCCGGTTTTTTCTTTCCGAACACCGGACAGTGTCTCAGGGGCTATTGTCTATATTGGGGTTTTCTCCTTTTTGCGCCGCTTACCTCTAAACCTGTCAACAGACTGTTGCAGGCTTCGGTTAGTCCGATCTTGGCGGACTGAACCCTTTCAATTATCGTGCCCATAAGGACACGGTGCTCATCCACAATGGAAGCGCCTCGTAGCACTTCCAGCAGATTATCCGGTGTCCCTGGTTGGACAGGGGTCACCGGGGGAACATGCATCCCCCCTTCTTTCAAAGGAGGTTGCGTGCCGGATTCCGGAGCTGCATCAGACTCCGGAATCGAGTTCGGCTGAGGGCCGAACTGAATACGACCCTCCCTGCTAGTCTCCATGGGGATTGACCCCCCTGGTGTCCAGTGATGGGGGTTTCGCCCTCTGGCGCCTCCTGAGCCTCTCCCCCGCCTGGAACGGTCCTTCGGGACAGCACCTCTGCATCGTCCTTGGCCTTGGGGGAGTGAGCGGCCGGCGGTGAATCGCTGGCCATCGCCTTTGAGTCTAGCGAACCTCGTGACGAGGATCGCTGGGAACTGTCGTGGGCTGGACTGCAATAGCATAACTAATTATATCAATACAACAAAGAGGATAGACTTGGTTTATGGGCGGATATGGGTTTTAGCACTTACGATGCGGCCCTAGGCTTAGCGCGGGGGCGTCTCTCTGGACTGCTATCGACGTCCCATGCAATGTTATCCACAAGGGAGCTCTTCCCTTTTTGGACGTCTCCGCCTCTAGATTCGCCGAAGCCGCCCTCTTCTTCCTCCCCTCATCAGGGGGAGGGTTGTTCTCCTCCTCCTCTTCATCATCGTTGTCTTCGGCGGCAGAGGAGCGGGTCTTATCTTCGGACGTCGCGTCCGAAGCACCCCTGCGGCGGGGGCCACTTCGGACCCCCTTGGCTTTCCCGGTGGTATTCTTCTCTGGCGCCTTATAGGGCACCGTCACCAGCATCTTCACTAAACGCGGGATGACTAGTTCTTCAGGAAGCAGAGCCGAACATTGGATCAGGTTCGCCTTCTCCGTCCACTCCCGAAGAAGCCATGATAATAAAGGCTTAGAACTCATCCTTGAAACAAGCAAAGTAAGGGATGCAGTAAAAATAATATACCTCGTTGGCGAGGTGGTTTATGTCATGCCCGCGGTCCGAATCTGTGGCCGGCGGTGTTTCGTTGCCCTTAAAAAGCAACCTCCAGGCATCTTCGTGAGTGGTTTCGAAGAGCCTCTTCAGGGTATAGTGCTTCTTTGGATTGAACTCCCAGAGAGTACGGCTTCGGCTTTGGCATGGAAGAATCCGGCGAACTAGCATCACCTAGATTATATCGACGAGTTTGATATCTCTATCCACCATGCTTTGAATGCGCGTCTGCAGCGCTGTCAGCTCGTCTGACGAACACCAGTTCGGGCCCTTCTCGACCCAGGAGGTGAGTCGCATGGGAGCGCTAGAGTTGAATTCGGCAGTTGCGGCCCAGGTGGTGCCGCGGGGCTCTGTGATATAGAACCAATGTTTCTGCCATTCTTTTACAGTCTCCACGAAAGTGCCTTTCGGCCAGGAGACATTAGCCAGCTTGCTAACCATGGTGCCTCCGCACTCCGTGTGCTGGCCATCCACCACCTTCGGCTTCACGTTGAAGACCTTGAGCCACAACCCGAAGTGGGGTTGGATGCGAAGGAAGGACTCACACACGACGATGAACGCCGAGATGTTGAGGAGGGAGTTCGGGGATAAATCATGGAAATCCATCCGTAGTAGAACATCAGCCCGCGGACGAAGGGGTGGAGCGGAACTCCTAACCCGCAGAGGAAATGAGCAATGAATACTACCGTCTCGTTGGGCTTCGGCATGGGAACGATTTGTCCCTGGGTAGGAAGGCGGTGGGCAATTCCCTTCGTCAGGTACCCGGCCACCCGAAGCTCGGCGATGTCCTCCTCCTGGATGGAGGAGGCCATCCACTTGCCTTGACCTCTGGATACGGACATGGTTGAGTGCTTGCTCGAGACGGATAAGATGAGAACTTGGGCGCTGGAGCTCAAGAGTGGAAGTGCAGAGGAAGAGAGAAGGCGTGGGTGAAGAAAATGGATTCTTATCTCCTTATAAAGGCAGTAAATATTGAACGCCTCCCCACTCGCCTTAAAATTCACCTGCTCCCAAGGGCTGTGTAAACGACACAGTTGGGTTACCCACACCCGTATTGATGAGAATCCCGCAATAAGGGGACACAATCTCTGCTTTGACAAGACGTGCCAATGGAAATCGCATCTTGAAACACGGGATGGCAGACAAAACGGTTCGATATAGTGACCGGGCAGACGTGATGTCATGTTGTAAAAAAGTTGTCAGCAGATTGGATTTGTGAAATATTATATTCTCTCTATGGTTGTGTATGATGTGAGTTACAGGTCCGGACACATCGGTACGTCCGAAGACTGTTTTGGAGTTCGTAAGGAGGAACCCACCTTGCAATGCCGAAGACAGATCTACATGCCGGATACCTTGTCATTGAAGCCAGGTTCAGGGGCTACTGAGGGAGTCCTGGATTAAGGGGTCCTCGGGCGTCTGGCCTGTTAGCCATGGGCCGGACTGATGGGCTGTGAAGATACGAAGACCAAAGACTGTACCCGTGTCCGGATGGGACTCTCCTTGGCGCGGAAGGCAAGCTTGGCGACAGGATATGTAGATTTCTTTCTTTGTAACCGACCTTGTGTAACCCTAGATCCTCCCAGTGCTTATATAAACCGGAGGACTTAGTCCGGGAGGGGAATTATTCATTACCATAGCCATACCAGCTAAACCTCTAGGGTTTAGCCATTACGATCTCGAGGTAGATCAACTCTTGTAATACTCATACTCATCAATATCAATCAAGCAGGACGTAGGGTATTACCTCCATAGAGAGGGCCCGAACCTGGGTAAACATCGTGTCCCTTGTCTCCTGTTACCATCGACCTTAGACGCACAGTTCGGGACCCCCTACCCGAGATCCGCCGGTTTTGACACCGACAACATCCCCTTCTCATCGACGAATTCTTTCATGATGATCGTCGCAATGTCCCTCTGGATGCGAAAGAAGTCATCTCTAAGTTTATAATCCACTTCTCCATGAGATTCTACCCACTTGAGGATATGATCATCGTTTCTACTTGTCATGCGAAGCTTTTGGTGATCCGTTCTGAACTCCAATATGAGATGGAGGAGGTAGAATCCATCGTTCTTGCTTGGTTTTGGGACATGGATGCGGCAGAAGTTAGTTTTATGCGAGAAACCCGGCTTCTTGTTCCTTTGTTTCTTGATCTGCTGATAACCCACAAGTATAGGGGATCGCAACAGTTTTTGAGGGTAGAGTATTCAACCCAAATTTATTGATTCGACACAAGGGGAGCCAAAGAATATTCTCAAGTATTAGCAGCTGAGTTGTCAATTCAACCACACCTGGAAACTTAATATCTGCAACAAAGTGTTTAGTAGCAAAGTAATATGATATTAGTGGTAACGGTAGCAAAAGTAATTTTTTTGGGTTTTGTAGTGATTGTAACAGTAGCAGCTGAAAAGTAAATAAGCGAAGAACAATATATGTAAAGCTCGTAGGCATTGGATCAGTGATGGATAATTATGTCGGATGCGATCGATCATGCAACAATTATAACATAGGGTGACACAGAACTAGCTCCAGTTCATCAATGTAATGTAGGCATGTATTCCGAATATAGTCATACATGCTTATGGAAAAGAACTTGCATGACATCTTTTGTCCTACCCTACCGTGGCAGCGGGGTCCTATTGGAAACTAAGGGATATTAAGGCCTCCTTTTAATAGAGTACCGGACCAAAGCATTAACACATAGTGAATACATGAACTCCTCAAACTACGGTCATCACCGGTAATGGTCCCCATTATTGTCACTTCGGGGTTAACGGATCATAACACATAATGGGTGACTATATACTTGCAAGATAGGATCAAGAACTCTCATATATTCATGCAAACATAATAGGTTCAGATCTGAAATCAAGGCACTCGGGCCCTAGTGACAAGCATTAAGCATAGCAAAGTCATAGCAACATCAATCTCAGAACATAGTGGATACTAGGGATCAAACCCTAACAAAACTAACTCGATTACATGATAAATTTCATCCAACCCATCACCGTCCAACAAGCCTACAATGGAATTACTCACGCACGGCGGTGAGCATCATGAAATTGGTGATGGAGGATGGTTGATGATGACGATGGCGACGGATTCCCCTCTCCGGAGCCCCGAACGGACTCCAGATCAGGCCTCCCGAGAGAGTTTAGGGCTTGGCGGCGGATCCGTATCGTAAAACGCGATGAATCCTTCTCCTTGGTTTTTTTCTCCTCGAAAGTGAATATATGGAGTCAGGGTTGAAGTTGGTGGAGCGTCAGGGGGGCCACGAGGCAGGGGGCGCGCATAGGGGGGTAGGTGCGCCCCACCCTCGTGGACAGGGTGTGGGCCCCTGATACGTCTCCAACGTATCTATAATTTTTGATTGCTCCATGCTATATTATCTACTGTTTTGGACTATATTGGGCTTCATTTTCCAATTCTATATTATTTTTTGGGACTAACCTATTAACCGGAGGCCCAGCCCAGAATTACTGTTTTTTTGCCTATTTTATTGTTTTGAAGAAACAGAATATCAAACGGAGTCCAAACAGAAAAATCCTTTCTGGAACGTGATTTTCTTCTCGGATAAGACCCAGGAGACTTGGACCCTACTCCAAGAAGTACCGGAGGCGGTCACGAGGGTAGGTGGTGCGCCCCCCCTATAGGGCGCGCCCCCTACCTCGTGGGCCCCTCGGTGCTCCACCGACGTACTCCTCCTATATATACCCACGTACCCCCAAACGATCAGAACAGGAGCCAAAAACCTAATTCCATCGCCGCAACTTAATATATCCACGAGATCCCATCTTGGGGCCTGTTCCGGAGCTCCGCCGGAGAGGGCCGTCATCACGAGGGCTTCTACATCATCATAGCCCCTCCGATGAAGTGTGAGTAGTTTACCTTAGACCTTCGGGTCCATAGTTATTAGCTAGATGGCTTCTTCTCTCTTTTTGGATCTCAATACAATGTTCTCCCCCTCTCTTGTGGAGATCTATTCGATGTAATCTTCTTCTTTTGCGGTGTGTTTGTTGAGACCGATGAATTGTGGGTTTATGATCAAGTCTATCTATGAACAATATTTGAATCTTCTCTGAATTCTTTTATGTATGATTGGTTATCTTTGCAAGTCTCTTCGAATTATCCGTTTGGTTTGGCCAACTAGATTGGTAGTTCTTGCCATGGGAGAAGTGCTTAGCTTTGGGTTCGATCTTGCGGTGTTCTTTCTCAGTGACAGAAGGGGCAGCAAGACACGTATTGTATCGTTGCCATCGAGGATAACAAGATGGGGTTTATTTCATATTGCATGAATTTATCTCTCTACATCATGTCATCTTGCTTAAAGCGTTACTCTATTTTTAACTTAATACTCTAGATGCATGCTGGATAGCGGTCGATGAGTGGAGTAATAGTAGTAGATGCAGAATCGTTTCGATCTACTTGTCACGGACGTGATGCCTATATACATGATCATGCCTAGATATTCTCATAACTATGCTCAATTCTGTCAATTGCTCAACAATAATTTGTTCACCCACCGTAGAAAACTTATGCTCTTGAGAGAAGCCCCACTAGTGAAACCTATGGCCCCCGGGTCTATTCTCATCATATCAATCTCCATCACTTTAATCTTGTTTTGTTTTTACTTTGCCTTTTACTTTTCACTTTGCATCTTTATATCAAAAATACCAAAAATATTATCTATCGGATCTCACTTCCATAAGTGACGTGAAGGGATTGACAACCCCTAATCGCGTTGGTTGTGTTGAGCTCTTTGTGTTGTGTAGGTACGAGGGACTTGTGCGTGGCCTCCTACTGGATTGATACCTTGGTTCTCAAAAACTGAGGGAAATACTTACGCTACTCTGTGCATCATCCTTTCCTCTTCGAGGAAAACCAACGCAAGCTCAAGAGGTAGCAAAGAAGAATTTCTGGCGCCGTTGCCGGGGAGTCTACGCAAAAAGTCAACATACCAAGTACCCATCACAATCCCTATCTCCCGCATTACATTAGTTGCCATTTGCCTCTTGTTTTCCTCTCCCCCACTTCACCCTTGCTGTTTTATTCGCCCTCTCTTTCTCCTTCCCCTTCTCCTTCTCCGTTTGCCTTTTTCTCGCTTGCCTTTTGTTTGCTCGTGTGTTGGATTGCTTGTTTGTCGTGATGGCTCAAGATACTACCAAATTGTGTGACTTCACCAATACCAACAATAATGATTTTCTTAGCACTCCGATTGCTCCTCTTGCCAATACTGAATCTTGTGAAATCAATACTGCTTTGTTGAATCTTGTTATGAAAGATCAGTTCGCCGGTCTTCCTAGTGAAGATGCCGCTACTCATCTGAATAGCTTCGTTGATTTATGTGATATGCAAAAGAAAAAACATGTCGATAATGATGTCGTTAAATTTAAGCTATTTCCTTTTTCGCTTAGAGATCGTGCTAAATCTTGGTTTTCGTCTTTGCCTAAAAATAGTATTGATTCTTGGAACAAGTGCAAAGATGCTTTTATCTCTAAGTATTTTCCTCCCGCTAAGATCATCTCTCTTAGAAACGATATTATGAATTTTAAGCAACTTGATCATGAACATGTTGCACAAGCTTGGGAGAGAATGAAATTAATGATACGTAATTGCCCTACTCATGGTTTAAATTTGTGGATGATTATACAAAAAATTTATGCCGGATTGAATTTTGCTTCTAGAAATCTTTTAGATTCGGCCGCGGGAGGCACTTTTATGGAAATCACTTTAGGAGATGCTACTAAACTCCTAGATAATATTATGGTTAATTATTCTCAATGGCATACTGAAAGATCTTCTAATAAAAAAGTGCATGCGATAGAAGAAATCAATGTTTTGAGTGGAAAGATGGATGAACTTATGAAATTATTTGCTACTAAGAGTGTTTCTTCTGATCCTAATGATATGCATTTGTCTACCTTGATTGAGAATAACAATGAATCTATGGATGTGAATTTTGTTGGTAGGAATAATTTTGGTAACAACGCTTATAGAGGGAATTTTAATCCTAGGCCATATCCTAGTAATCCTTCTAATAATTATTGAAATTCCTACAACAACTCTTATGGAAATTATAATAATATGCCCTCTGAATTTTAGAATAGTGTTAAAGAGTTTATGAATTCACAAAAGAATTTTAATGCTTTGCTTGAAGAGAAAGTGCTTAAAGTTGATGATTTGGCTAGGAACGTTGATAGAATTTCTCTTGAGATTGATTCTTTAAAGCTTAGATCTATTCCTCCTAAGCATGATATCAATGAGTCTCTCAAATCTATGAGAATTTCCATTGATGAGTGCAAGGAAAGAACCGCTAGGATGCGTGCTTCAAAAGATGCCTTTATTAAAGCGTGTTCTTCCAATACCTCTGAAAATCAAGATGAAGATCTAAAAGTTATTGATGTGTCCCCTATCAAATCTTTGTTTTGCAATATGAATCTTGATGAAACTGAATATGATCTTCCTTTACCTAGAAGGCGTTCCAAAAATTCGGAGTATTTAGACCTTTATGATGAAATTGATGAAAGTGGGATTGAAAGAAATAAAAATTTAGATGTTGCTAAACCCACTATATTGGATTTCAAGGAATTTAATTATGAAAGTTGCTCTTTGATTGATTGTATTTCCTTGTTGCAATCTGTGCTAAATTCTCCGCATGCTTATAGTCAAAAGAAAGCCTTCACCGAACATATTGTTGATGCCTTGATGCAATCTTATGAAGAAAAACTTGAGTTGAAAGTCTCTATCCCTAGAAAACTCTATGATGAGTGGGAACCAACTATAAAAATTAAAATTAAAGATCATGAGTTTTATGCTTTGTGTGATTTGGGTGCTAGTGTCTCCACTATCCCCAAAACTTTGTGTGATTTGCTAGATTTCCGCGATCTTGATGATTGCTCTTTAAACTTACATCTCGCGGATTCTACTATTAAGAAACCTATGGGAAGGATTAACGATGTTCTTATTGTTGCAAATAGGAATTATGTGCCCGTAGATTTCATTGTTCTTGATATAGATTGCAATCCTTCTTGCCCTATTATTCTTGGTAGACCTTTCCTTAGAACGGTTGGTGCGATTATTGATATGAAGGAAGGGAATATTAGATTCCAATTTCCATTAAAAAAGGGCATGGAACACTTTCCAAGAAAGAAAATAAAATTGCCATATGAAACCATCATGAGAGCCACTTATGGATTGCCTTCCAAAGATGGCAATACCTAGATCTATCCTCGCTTTTATGCCTAGCTAGGGGCGTTAAACGATAGCGCTTATTGGGAGGCAACCCAATTTTATTTTTTTGTTTTTTGTGTTTTTCTTCTATTAGGGAATAAATAACCCATCTACCCTCTGTTTGGATGTGGTTTTGTGTTTTAATTAGTGTTTGTGCCAAGCTAGACCTATTGGATCTTCTTGGATGATAGTTATTTGATCTTGCTGTAATTTCCAGAAACTTTGCGTTCAGTGCCCAAATTACTAAAAGTCATCAGAAAGTGATAAAATACTAATTCCAATTGCTGCTGATCAATAAACAAATTATCTAGGTCGTCTAATTTTGGTAGAATTTTTGGAGTTCCAGAAGTTTGCGTTAGTTACAGATTACTACAGACTGTTCTGTTTTTGACAGATTCTGTTTTTCGTGTGTTGTTTGCTTATTTTGATGAATCTATGGTTAGTAAAATAGTTTATAATCCATAGAGAAGTTGGAATACAGTAGGTTTAACACCAAAATAAATAAAGAATGAGTTCATTACAGTACCTTGAAGTGGTTTTATGTTTTCTTTCTCTAACGGAGCTCACGAGATTTCTATTGAGTTTTGTGTTGTGAAGTTTTCAAGTTTTGGGTGAGTTCTTTTGATGGATTATGGAACAAGGAGTGGCGAGAGCCTAAGCTTGGGGATGCCCATGGCACCCCCAAGATAATCCAAGGACATCAAAAAGTCAAAGCTTGGGGATGCCCCGGAAGGCATCCCCTCTTTCGTCCACTTCCATCGGTAATTTACTCGGAGCTATATTTTTATTCACCAACATGATATGTGTTTTGCTTGGAGCATCTTGTATTATTTGTGTCTTTGTTTTTTAGTGTGCCACAATCATCCTTGCTGTACACACCTTTTGAGAGAGTCATCTATGAATTAAAAATTGATAGAATACTCTATGTGCTTCACTTATATCTTTTGAGCTATGTAGTTTTGCTCTATGTGCTTCACTTATATCTTTTGAGCGTTGAAATTTTGCTCCATGTGCTTCACTTAGATCTTTTAGAGCACGGTGGTGGTTTGTTTTAAAGAAACTATGATCTCTCATGCTTCACTTAAATTATTTTGAGAGTCGTAATAGCATGGTAATTTGCTTAATAATAACTTGCTTGGTATTCAAGATTTGTGAAACTTTCTTTTGACTGCGTTGAATACTAAGAAAAGTTGGATGATTGATAATTGTTTTGAGATATGGAGGTAGTAATATGAAAGTCATACTAGTAGAGTAATTGTGAATTTGAGAAGTGCTTGAGTTAAAGTTTGCAAGTCTCGTAGCATGCACGTATGGTTAACATTATGCAACAAATTTGAAACATGAGGTGTTATTTGATTGTCCTCCTTATGAGTGGCGGTCAGGGACGAGCGATGGTCTTTTCCTACCAATCTATCCCCCTAGGAGCATGCACATAATACTTTGGTTTTTGATGGCTTGTAGATTTTTGCAATAAGTATATGAGTTCTTTATGACTAATGTTGAGTCCATGGATTATACGCACTCTCACCCTTCCATCATTGCTAGCCTCTACGGTACCGTGCATTGCCCTTTCTCACATTGAGAGTTGGTGCAAACTTCGCCGGTGCATCCAAACCCCGTGATATGATACACTCTTTCACACATAAACCTCCTTATATCTTCCTCAAAACAGCCACCATACCTACCTATTGTGGCATTTCCATGGTCATTCCGAGATATATTGCCATGCAACTTTCCACCATCCAGTTTATCATGACACATTCATCATTGTCATATTGCTTAGCATGAGCATGTAGTTGACATAGTATTTGTGGCAAAGCCACCGTTCATAATTTTTCATACTTGTCACTCTTGATTCATTGCATATCCTGGTACACTGCCGGAGGCATTCATATAGAGTCATACTTTGTTCTAGTATCGAGTTGTAATCATTGAGTTGTAAATAAATAGAAGTGTGATGATCATCATTCAATAGAGCATTGTCCCAAAAAAAAGAGAAAGGCCAAAGAAAGAAAGAAGGCCCAAAAAAAACAAAAGGGGCAATGTTACTATCCTTTTTTCCACACTTGTGCTTCAAAGTAGCACCATGATATAGCGAGTCTCATATATTGTGCTTCAAAGTAGCACCATGTTCTTCATATAGAGAGTCTCTTGAGTTATCACTTTCATATACTAGTGGGAATTTTTCATTATAGAGCTTGGCTTGTATATTCCAACAATGGGCCTCCTCAAGTGCCTAGGTCTTCATGAGCAAGCAAGTTGGATGCACACCCACTTAGTTTCTTTTGTTGAGCTTTCATACATTTATAGCTCTAGTGCATCCGTTGCATGGCAATCCCTACTCCTCCAATTAGCATCAATCGATGCGCATCTCCCTAGCCCATTGATTTGCCTCGTTGATGTGAGACTTTCTCCTTTTTTGTCTTCTCCACACAACCCCCATCATTATATTCTATTCCACCCATAGTGCTATATCCATGGCTCACACTCATGTATTGCGTGAAAATTTATGAGTTTGAAATTATTAAGGTATGAAACAATTGGTTGGCTTGTCATCGGGGTTGTGCATGATGAGAGCATTCTTGTGTGATGAAAATGGAGCATGACTAAACTATATGATTTTGTAGGGATGAACTTTCTTTGGCCATGTTACTTTGAAAACATAATTGCTTTGTTAGTTTGCTTGAAGTGTTATTATTCTTTAGGTCAATATGAACTTTTGTCTTGAATCTTTCTAATCTGAATATTCATACCACAATTAAGAAATTTTGCATAGAAATTATGCCAAGTAGCACTCCACATAAAAAATTCTCCTTTTATCATTTACCTACTCGAGGACGAGCAGGAATTAAGCTTGGGGATGCCTGATACGTCTCCAACGTATCTATAATTTTTGATTGCTCCATGCTATATTATCTACCATTTTGGACTATATTGGGCTTTATTTTTGACTTTTATATTATTTTTTGGGACTAGCCCATTAACCGGAGGCCCAGCCCAGAATTGCTGTTTTTTTTGCCTATTTCAGTGTTTCGAAGAAACAGAATATCAAACGGAGTCCAAATAGAAAAATCCTTTTTGGAACGTGATTTTCTCCTCGGATAAGACCCAGGAGATTTGGACCCTACTCCAAGAAGTACCGGAGGCGGTCACAAGGGTAGGGGGCGCCCCCCCCTACAGGGCGCCCCCTGCCTGGTGGGCCCCTCGGTGCTCCACCGACGTACTCCTTCCTCCTATATATGCCCACGTACCCCCAAACGATCAGAACAGGAGCCAAAAACCTAATCCACCGCCGCAACTTTCTGTATCCATGAGATCCCATCTTGGGGCCTGTTCCGGAGCTCCGCCGGAGAGGGCCGTCATCACGGAGGGCTTCTACATCATCATAGCCCCTCCGATGAAGTGTGAGTAGTTTACCTCAGACCTTCGGGTCCATAGTTATTAGCTAGATGGCTTCTTCTCTCTTTTTGGATCTCAATACAATCTTCTCCCCCTCTCTTGTGGAGATCTATTCGATGTAATCTTCTTCTTTTGCGGTGTGTTTGTTGAGACAGATGAATTGTGAGTTTATGATCAAGTCTATCGATGAACAATATTTGAATCTTCTCTGAATTCTTTTATGTAATTGGTTATCTTTGCAAGTCTCTTCGAATTATCCGTCTGGTTTGGCCAACTAGATTGGTAGTTCTTGCCATGGGAGAAGTGCTTAGCTTTGGGTTCGATCTTGCGGCGATCTTTCCCAGTGACAGAAGGGGCAGCAAGACACATATTGTATTGTTGCCATCGAGGATAACAAGATGGGGTTTATTTCATATTGCATGAATTTATCTCTCTACATCATGTCATCTTGCTTAAAGCATTACTCTGTTTTTAACTTAATACTCTAGATGCATGCTGGATAGCGGTCGATGAGAGGAGTAATAGTAGTAGATGCAGAATCGTTTCGATCTACTTGTCACGGACGTGATGCCTATATACATGATCATGCCTAGATATTCTCAAAACTATGCTCAATTCTGTCAATTGCTCAACAGTAATTTGTTCACCCACCGTACAAAACTTATGCTCTTGAGAGAAGCCACTAGTGAAACCTATGGCCTCCGGGTCTATTCTCATCATATCAATCTCCATCACTTTAATCTTGTTTTGTTTTTTACTTTGCCTTTTACTTTTCACTTTGCATCTTTATATAAAAAATACCAAAAATATTATCTATCGGATCTCACTTCTGTAAGTGACCGTGAAGGGATTGACAACCCCTAATCGCGTTGGTTGCGTTGAGCTCTTTGTGTTGTGTAGGTACGAGGGAGTTGCGCGTGGCCTCCTACTAGATTGATACCTTGGTTCTCAAAAACTGAGGGAAATACTTACGCTACTCTGCTGCATCATCCTTTCCTCTTCGGGGAAAACCATCGCAAGCTCAACCGGTAGCAGCCCCTTGACATGGATTCTTCTTCCAGTATTTTTTATATATTCCAAAACTAATCTCTGTTGATTTTCAGGTCATTCCGAGAACTTTTATTTCTGCACAAAAATAACACCATGGCAATTCTGCTGAAAACAGCGTCAGTCCGGGTTAGTTCCATTCAAATCATACAAGTTAGAGTCCAAAACAAGGGCAGAAGTGTTTGTAAAAGTAGATACGACGGAGACGTATCAATTCCCCCAAGCTTAAACCTTTGCTTGTCCTCAAGCAATTCAGTTGATAAACTGGAAGTGATAAAGAAAAACTTTTACAAACTCTGTTTGGTCTTGTTGTTGTAAATACGTAAAGCCAGCATTCAGGTTTTCAGCAATGTATATGAACTAACCATATTCACGATAACATTTGGGTCTCATGTTTACTCATGTCAATGGAATAATCAACTAACAAGCAATAATAACAAATCTTGGATGACAACACTTTCTCAAAACAATCATAATATGATATAACAAGATGGTATCTCGCTAGCCCTTTCTGAGACCGCAAAACATAAATGCAGAGCACCTTTAAAGATCAGGGACTGACTAGACATTGTAATTCATGGTAAAAGAGATCCAATCAAGTCATACTCAATGTAAGCTAACAATAATGGATGCAAATGACAGCGGTGCTCTCCAACTGGTGCTTTTTAATAAGAGGATGACGACTCAGCATAAAAGTAAATAGATAAGCCCTTCGTAGAGGGAAGCAGGGATTTGTAGAGGTGCCAGAGCTCGGTTTTGAAATAGAGGTGAATAATATTTTGAGCGATATACTTCCATTGTCAACATAAAAACCGAGAGATCTCGATATCTTCCATGCTACAAACATTATAGGTGGTTCCCAAGCAGAATGGAAGATATCGAGATATAATGCACCATGGATCTGGCAGATATCGAGATATAAACTTATGTTTGGAAACCGCCTATAATGTGTGTAGCATGGAAGATATCGCCATCTCTCGGTTGTTATGTTGACAATGAAAGTATACCGCT
The DNA here is from genome assembly GCF_003073215.2 of Triticum urartu. Taxonomy (NCBI): domain Eukaryota; kingdom Viridiplantae; phylum Streptophyta; class Magnoliopsida; order Poales; family Poaceae; genus Triticum; species Triticum urartu. Next base: position 323,702,318 of record NC_053025.1, read on the forward strand.
CAAAATATTATTCATATCTATTTCAAAACCGAGCTCTGGCACCTCTACAAATCACTGCTTCCCTCTGCGAATGGCCTATCTATTTACTTTTATGCTGAGTCATCATCCTCTTATTAAAAAGCACCAGTTGGAGAGCACCGCTGTCATTTGCATCCATTACTGTTAGTTTACATTGAATATGACTTGACTGGATCTCTTTTACCATGAATTACAATGTCTAGTCGGTCCTTGATCTTTAAAGGTGCTCTATATTTATGTTTTGCGGTCTCAGAAAGGGCTAGCGAGATACCATCTTGTTATATCATATCATGATTGTTTTGAGAAAATGTTGTCATCCGAGATTTATTATTATTGCTCGCTAGTTGATTATGTCATTGATATGAGTAAACATGAGACCTAAATGTTATTGTGAATATGGTTAGTTCATCATAATCTTTGCTGAAAACCTGAATGCTGGCTTTACGTATTTACAACAACAAGACCAAACAGAGTTTGTAAAAGTTTTTCTTTATCACTTTCAGTTTATTAACTGAATTGCTTGAGGACAAGCAAAGGTTTAAGCTTAGGGGAGTTGATATATCTCCGTCGTATCTACTTTTCCAAACACTTTTGCCCTTATTTTGGACTCTAACTTGCATGATTTGAATGGAACTAACCCGGACTGACGCTGTTTTCAGCAAAATTGCCATGGTGTTATTTTTGTGCAGAAATAAAAGTTCTCGGAATGACCTAAAAATCAACGGAGAATTATTTTGGAATATATAAAAAATATTGTAAGGAAGATCCACGCCAGGGGGCCCACACCCTGTCCACGAGGGTGGGGGGCGCGCCTACCCCCCTGGGCGCGCCCCCTGCCTCGTGGCCCCCCTGACGCTCCACCGACTTCAACCCTGACTCCATATATTCACTTTCGAGGAGAAAAAAACCAAGGAGAAGGATTCATCGCGTTTTACGATACGGAGCCGCCGCCAAGCCCTAAACTCTCTCGGGAGGCCTGATCTGGAGTCCGTTCGGGGCTCTGGAGAGGGGAATCCGTCGCCATCGTCATCATCAACCATCCTCCATCACCAATTTCATGATGCTCACTGCCGTGCGTGAGTAATTCCATTGTAGGCTTGCTGGACGGTGATGGGTTGGATGAGATTTATCATGTAATCGAGTTAGTTTTGTTAGGGTTTGATCCCTAGTATCCACTATGTTCTGAGATTGATGTTGCTATGACTTTGCTATGCTTAATGCTTGTCACTAGGGACAGAGTGCCATGATTTCAGATCTGAACCTATTATGTATTCATCAATATATGAGAGTTCTTGATCCTATCTTACAAGTCTATAGTCACCTATTATGTGTTATGATCCGTTAACCCCGAAGTGACAATAATCGGGATACTTACCAGTGATGACCATAGTTTGAGGAGTTCATGTATTCACTATGTGTTAATGCTTTGGTCTGGTACTCTATTAAAAGAATGCCTTAATATCCCTTAGTTTCCAATAGGACCCCGCTGCCACGGGAGGGTAGGACAAAAGATGTCATGCAAGTTCTTTTCCATAAGCACGTATGACTATATTCGGAATACATGCCTACATTACGTTGATGAACTAGTGCTAGTTCTGTGTCACCCTAGGTTATGACTGTTACATGATGAACCGCATCCGGCATAATTCTCCATCACCGATCCATCGCCTACGAGCTTTCCATATATTGTTCTTCGCTTATTTACTTTTCTGTTGCTATTGTTATCATCACTATAAAACACCAAAAATATTACTTTTACTACCGTTACCTTTTACCACCGTTACCACTACTATCATATTACTTCGCTACTAAATATTTTGCTGCAGATATTAAATTTCCAGGTGTGGTTGAATTGACAACTCAGGTGCTAATACTTGAGAATATTATTTGGCTCCCCTTGTGTCGAATCAATAAATTTGGGTTGAATACTCTACCCTCGAAAACTGTTGCGATCCCCTATACTTGTGGGTTATCAGTGGAAAACCCCTAGCCATAAGGATTTGCCGAAGGGATTCCCAGCAGACCGAGTCGAAAGCTTTCCGAAACTCAATCTTGAGGATCATTGCGGGAGCCTTTCTTAGGTGGCAGTTACTGAAGAGGTCAACGGCGAAAATACAATTTTTAGTGATATTCCTGCTAGAGATAAAACCGGTCTGGTTGTCGTGAACAAGCAAGGGTATTATAGGTTTGAGCCTATTGGTGATAACTTTCGCGAGAGCTCTCGGGGGGCAACCTTGAAGCGAGATAGGTCAGAAAGCATCATGAGATCTAGCAGAGTCATTCTTGGGAAGCAGGATCATGTGGGCCCTGTTGAAGTGGTCAACCGAGATCCCAAGGGACGTAAAATCGTTTAAAAATGGGATGACGATGTGCTTGAACGAGTGCCAGAAACAATGATAGAAACTTGATCCCAGGCCATCAGGGCCCAGGCTAGCGTTTAGGTTCATGTGAAAAAAAAGCATCCTAAATCTCCTGCATGGAGAAGGGTGTATCCAAGTGGGAGAGTTGCGGGACGTGCTCAGAGATGTGGTCTGGGAGAGTTGCGGGTAGTGGTCTGGGACCAGCACACCCAAGGTTGCTGGATGCGTGAAGCTAGGGTGCCATGCAACAACCGATCTGGGTGGAGGATGCAATCTATGTCAAAGTAGAGGCGAGGTGTGTAGACGATGAATGGTGGTGGTCGACATAAACCAATCTTAGATCAAGAAATCCAAATTAAGATAACACTGATCAATCGATCGGCAAGAGAGGAAAATCTCAATCGACTGATCAGGAAAAAGAATATCTAGGGCAACCGATCAACACGATCGATGGGCAAACCCTAGGTATGGACTGCCCCCCCCCCCCCCCCCCCGGTGGACATCATGGAGGACGACCTCCCCGAGGGCAGCGGTGCGTAGAAGCGACGACGGCTAGGGTTTAGGATCGGGGTTAGGTTGATACCACGAAGAGGAATAGAGAGGGGATTAGTGGAATTGATTATGTATTGATTGAGTCTTGTGGGTATATATATAGGAGTACATGACTATCTTGAAGTACAAGACAAGTTAGAAGAAAATCCTAGTCTAAATAATCACGATACTCAAAAATCTGGATAGTGATCGTCAGGCCCTCGTGGCAGACTAGCAGTCTTCCTGTGAGGGGAGCCGTCGAAACAGAGGCCTCGAGCAAAAGCTCTGGCACAGGCCCAACTTAGACGACCAGATTGTGCCGGTGTACGCATGTGTTGTTAGCTGGTACTTCCTCTGTAAAGAAATATAAATGATCTAAACGCTCTTATATTTCTTTACGGAGGGAGTACATGCTAGCTTCCCGTAGGTGCCCGTTCAGTTAAAAGGAATCCATCTAGGAGGTAGCTAAGAGCATCTCTATCAGATTTCGTAAAAAGCGTCAAAACTTCGTATCTACAGGATAGGTAAAAAATGCACCGAATAGATCTTGTAAAATAGCATATCCCATAAGAAAATTATGGGCTCCCGAATATTAGAGCTCCCATTCGTCCTATATAGAGGATTTCAGCCCTTTTTTGAGGATCCTGTAAAACTGGACAACACCGGAGCAGGGGGCCTCGCGACGCCGACAACTAGTAGCAAGCAGGTGGAGGAGCTCGCCTGTGGCCGGCCGGAGCATCGCCGGAGCACACGGCGGGCCGGAGCATCACCAGTGCATCGTCGGAGAAAGCAGTGGGCCAGAGCGTCACTGGAGTGTCGCCGGAGCATCACATGAAGCATTATGTCTGGCCGGAGTTCGAGTTCGTTAATGCGTGTGTCCGGGAAAGAAGAAGTGTGAGGAGAAAAAGAAGAAGAAAACTTTCACAGTACGGGTTTTATGTATCGCCATACCAGAAATTCGATTTAGGGGGCCTATAGTTTTTTACGGGTGGTGCACTACTGGATCAGATAGAGATTTTCTAACCTGAACAGATCTGCCACTGCTTGCTTTGGGGTCGTGTGTGTCCTCCGACGCAAAATATGTAGGAGGAGGAAGGAACATAATACAATAGCGAGAAGATGGACCAAGGAGCAAACTATACCAACCACGTCGGACGGTTGGTTTGAACCGTGCGCCCGCTGTAATGACCAAACCTGCATAATAAATTCGCTTAGTCTTGGTTCGGACAAGGCAACATGGTAAGAGAATCTCTAATAAATAAAAGTTTTGCTAAATCACTTTTAGATGTGTCATAAATATTGCACATCTAAGTTCTATGTCATTGATCTTATGTCGAGATTCATGTGGATATTTTCTTTTTTTCTTTTCCAATAAGTGCTTGGTTCACTCAGTTAGATGTGCAATAACTAGTGCACATCTACATGTTCCCTAGAACACTAGTAGAAAGCAAGTCTTTAGTCCCGGTTCCAGAGGGCCTTTAGTACCGATTCGCCAATCGGGACAAAACGATCGGGACTAATGCCCATTACTTTTAGTCTCGGTTGGCTCACGAACCGGGACTAAAGGAGCTCAATGTGGCCGTTGTCTGGAGCGGGGCTGGTTGTTGTTACCAACCGGGATAAAATGCTCCACCTTTAGTCCCGGTTGGTGAACCGGGACTAAAGGAATTTTTTGATTTTTTTTTGATTTTTTTGATTTTCAAATTTCTGAATTATTTGACAATTTAATCTTTAGTCACCCCTCATCACCGCTCCAGTGTGGAGCACTCATTTCAAACCGTCTAACTTCTCGGCCGGTCACCCATTCTCTCACTACTCCAGCCTAAGCACCCTTAACTTCTGAGTTCTATTTCCCCTAGTTTCCAAGTCTACACTTGTTGTTTTCCTAACAATAGTAAGCTATCAATCCTATTAACCCTTAGGTCTTGATGTCACATGATTTAATTTTTTGAATTCCAAACAATTATTAAAATAAAATAAGTAATAATAATATTGAATTTCAATTAAAATAAAACAAGTAATAATATTATTTTATTGTTTTTTGCCATTTATTCATTTAATATGGCATAATTAATATCTTTAGATCTGTAAATCGAAGTTCGACAAATAATATATCCATTATTATCAGAAAATGCGAGGAATCCAAATATGACATCATTAATTTTTTAAATTATTTCTCATATGCTGAAATCAATTGCTTCTTGGTGATGTGAACTGGATGAAAACTAATTAGCATTCTATGTTTGGCTAAGCACAAGTGCCAGATCTAGATTCATTGATAAAATAGTTATAACTAGCATAGCCCGCGCGGCGGCACGCCGCGCCCGTCCATACGATGTATCCATATGGAATGTGTTTACTATTTACAGCAAATGTTGTTTAGTAAGTATACATATTGTTTAGTCCTGATGCCCGCATACAACAAATTAATATGAGAAGGGGGTTAAACCATATTGTTTAGTAAGTATACATAATTGATGAAAAATGAGTTCCAATATAAATCTTGAAAATAATGAGTTTTTTCACCCTTATTTTCATTTCATGGTATATGTAAAAGATCATATTGGTATGGATGCTAAAATATTTCATAGAGAAAAGCATTATCGACT
>NC_053025.1:323708835-323749973 GCF_003073215.2 Triticum urartu
AAAAAAAGAGAGAGACTGGGAATCTGGGCTCATCATCGCTTCCTCATAGTTCATAGGTTTGTCATGGTCAAGTAACATGACCTTCAGAACAGGATTACCGTACCACGCTAGTGTGGATCTTGCTCTGGTTGACCTACGAGGTTCGGTAGTAACTTGATCTGAAGTTTCATGATCATCACCATTAGCTTCCTCACTAATTGGTGTAGGTGTCACAGGAACCTTTTCTGTGATGTACTACTTTCCAACAAGGGAGTAGGTGCAGTTACCTCGTCAAGTTCTACTTTCCTCCCACTCACTTCTTTCGAGAGAAACTCCTTCTCTAGAAAGGATCCATTCTTAGCAACGAATGTCTTGCCTTCGGATCTGTGATAGAAGGTGTACCCAACAGTTTCCTTTGGGTATCCTATGAAGACACATTTCTCTGATTTGGGTTCGAGCTTATCACGTTGAAACTTTTTCACATAAGCATTGCAGCCCCAAACTTGAAGAAACGACAACTTTTGGTTTCTTGCCAAACCATAGTTCATAAGGCGTCGTCTCAACGGATTTGATGGTGCCCTATTTAACGTGAATGCGCGTCTCTAAAGCATAACCCCAAAACGATAGCGGTAAATCAGTAAGAGACATCATAGATCGCACCATATCTAGTAAAGTACGATTGACGTTCGGACACACCATTACGCTGTGGTGTTCCGGGTGGCGTGAGTTGCGAAACTATTCCATTGTTTCAAATGTAGACCAAACTCGTAACTCAAATATTCTCCTCCACGATCAGATCATAGAAACTTTATTTTCTTGTTACGATGATTTTCCACTTCACTCTGAAATTCTTTGAACTTTTCAAATGTTTCAGACTTATGTTTCATTAAGTAGATATACCCATATCTGCTCAAATCATCTGTGAAGGTGAGAAAATAACGATACCCGCCGCGAGCCTCAACATTCATCGGACCACATACATCAGTATGTATGATTTCCAATAATCTGTTGCTCACTCCATTGTTCCGGAGAACGGCGTTTGTCATCTTGCCCATGAGGCATGGTTCGCAAGTCAATGATTCATAATCAAGATCAAAGTCCATTCATGATTTCTAAGTGATTCCAGAAGTCCATCAGTATGGAGTTTCTTCATGCGCTTTACACCAATATGACCCAAACGGCAGTGCCACAAATAAGTTGCACTATCATTATCAACTCTGCATCTTTTGGCTTCAACATTATGAATATGTGTATCACTACTATCGAGATTCAACAAAATAGACCACTCTTCAAGGGTGCATGACCATAAAAGATATTACTCATATAAATAGAACAACCATTATTCTCTGATTTAAATGAATAACCGTCTCGCATCAAACAAGATCCAGATATAATGTTCATCTTAACGCTGGCACCAAATAACAATTATTCAGGTCTAAAACTAATCCCGAAGGTAGATGTAGAGGTAGCGTGCCGACGGCGATCACATCGACTTTGGAACCATTTCCCACGCGCATCGTCACCTCGTCCTTAGCCAGTCTTCGCTTAATCCGTAGTCCCTGTTTGAGTTGCAAATATTAGCAACAGAACCAGTATCAAATACCCAGGTGCTACTGCGAGCTCTAGTAAGGTACACATCAATAACATGTATATCACATATACCTTTGTTCACCTTGCCATCCTTCTTATCCGCCAAATACTTGGGGCAGTTCGCTTCAGTGACTAGTGATACGTCTCCAACGTATCTATAATTTTTGATTGTTCCATGCTATATTATATCTGTTTTGGACATTATTGGGCTTTATTATACACTTTTATATTATTTTTGGGACTAACCTATTAACCGGAGGCCCAACCCAGAATTGTTGTTTTTTGCCTATTTTAGGGTTTCGCAGAAAAAGAATATATCCAAACGGAATGAAACCTTCGGGAACGTGATTTTCAGAACGAACATGATCCAGAGGACTTGGACCCTACGTCAAGCAATCAACCAGGAAGGCACGAGGTAGGGGCGCGCCTACCCCCCCCCCCCAGCGCGCCCTCCACCCTCGTGGGCCCCCTGTTGCTCCACCGACGTACTCCTTCCTCCTATATATACCTACGTACCCCCAAACTACCAGATACGGAGCCAAAACCCTAATTCCACCGCCGTAACTTTCTGTATCCACGAGATCCCATCTTGGGGCCTTTTCCGGAGCTCCGCCGGAGGGGGCATCGATCACGGAGGGCTTCTACATCAACACCATAGCCTCTCCGATGAAGTGTGAGTAGTTTACTTCAGACCTACGGGTCCATAGTTATTAGCTAGATGGCTTCTTCTCTCTTTTTGGATCTCAATACAAAGTTCTCCCCCTCTCTTGTGGAGATCTATTCGATGTAATCTTCTTTTGCGGTGTGTTTGTTGAGACCGATGAATTGTGGGTTTATGATCAAGTTTATCTATGAACAATATTTGAATCTTCTCTGAATTCTTTTATGTATGATTGGTTATCTTTGCAAGTCTCTTCGAATTATCAGTTTGGTTTGGCCTACTAGATTGATCTTTCTTGCAATGGGAGAAGTGCTTAGCTTTGGGTTCAATCTTGCGGTGTCCTTTCCCAGTGACAGTAGGGGCAGCAAGGCACGTATTGTATTGTTGCCATCGAGGATAACAAGATGGGGTTTTATATCATATTGCATGAGTTTATCCCTCTACATCATGTCATCTTGCTTAAGGCGTTACTCTGTTTTTGAACTTAATACTCTAGATGCATGCTGGATAGCGGTCGATGTGTGGAGTAATAGTAGTAGATGTAGGCAGGAGTCGGTCTACTTGTCTCGGACGTGATGCCTATATACATGATCATACCTAGATATTCTCATAACTATGCTCAATTCTGTCAATTGCTCAACAGTAATTTGTTCACCCACCGTAAATACTTATGCTCTTGAGAGAAGCCACTAGTGAAACCTATGGCCCCCGGGTCTATCTTCCATCATATTAATCTTCCAATACTTAGTTATTTCCTTTGCCATTTATTTTACTTTGCATCTTTTATTTCTCTTTATCATAAAAATACCAAAAATATTATCTTATCATATCTATCAGATCTCACTCTCGTAAGTGACCGTGTAGGGATTGACAACCCCTTATCGTGTTGGTTGCGAGGATTTATTTGTTTGTGTAGGTGCGAGGGACTCGTGTGCGGCCTCCTACTGGATTGATACCTTGGTTCTCAAAAACTGAGGGAAATACTTACGCTACTTTGCTGCATCACCCTTTCCTCTTCAAGGGAAAACCAACGCAAGTGCTCAAGAGGTAGCAAGAAGGATTTCTGGCGCCGTTGCCGGGGAGGTTCGCGCAAGACAAGTCAAGATTTGACTCCCGACAACGAGTCACTTGTGGCGCCGTTGCAAGTCAAGACATACCAAGTACCCATCACAAACCCTTATCTCCCGCATTACATTATTTGCCATTTGCCTCTCGTTTTCCTCTCCCCCACTTCACCCTTGCCGTTTTATTCGCCCTCTCTCTCCATCCTCCCTCTCTTTCTCTATTTGCCTCTTTTTGCCCGTTTCTTGTTGCTTGTGTGTTGATTGCTTGCTTGTCATTATGGCTAGTCCCCTATCTTCTCCGTTGTCTCCCGAAAATGAAGTTCTTAATTTTAAGCAAAGGGAAGGAGAAAACCTAAAAGACGCTTGGTATAGAATTTGCAATGCTCAAAATAGATCTACCAGGAAGCAATCTACTTCTATTCTTCTTCGCAATTTTTATGTAGGTGCTATTCCTTGGCACAGATATGTCCTTGATACCATTACCGGAGGGAACTTCTTGGGTAGCCACACTTTTGATTCCTATAATGCTATGATAGATTTATTTGGCTCACCCCCTCTTTTGGTTAATGGAACTATGTTAACTTTGGAGCATGTAATGCAAAAACTTGAAATTATTGAAAATAAAGTTGCTACCGTTGAGTTAATTGAAAATTTCGATAAAAAGATCCACAACCAAATTACCCAATATGGATCTAAAGTAGGAGTAACTTTGAAAAATATTAAAGAGAAGGAACCTATAGTTAATGAAAGAATAAATCATGATTCCACTAGAATCGATAAACTTGAGGGTATCATTACCAACTTGGGAACCGCTTTTTCTTCCGTAAAGAATACTCCAAGTCCTCCAACTAAAATTGCCAAGCTTATGTATGTTCCTAAAAATAAGGGTGAATCCTCTAGCAAAGAAACTGCGGATCTCAAATCTATAAGTATTCATCCTAATCTTTTTGCTATCATTAAGGAACCATTTGCTACTAATGATTTTTTCGATTTTGTGCCTAGAAGTTTGATTATTGATAAAAGGAAAGAAACTCCTAAAGGTGATAGATGTCTCATTAAAGAATTACCAACTAAAGATACCTAGATCTATCCTTGCTTTTATGCCTAGCTAGGGGCGTTAAACGATAGCGCTTGTTGGGAGGCAACCCAATTTTATTTTTATTCCTTGATTTTTGCTCCTGTTTAGTAATAAATAATTTATCTAGCCTCTGTTTTGGTTGTGTTTTTTGTGTTTAATTAGTGTTTGTGCCAAGTAGAACCGTTGGGAAGACTTGGGGAAAGTCTTTTTAATCTTGCTGTAAAAAACAGAAACTTTAGCGCTCACGAGAATTGCTGCCATTTTTATTTGGAAAGTGCTATTTAGTTAATTATTTTTGAAGATGATTAATAGATAAATTCCTCACGTCCAGAAATTTATTTTAGAATTTTTGGGGTTCCAGATCTTGCTAGCTACAGATTACTACAGACTGTTCTGTTTTTGACAGATTCTGTTTTTCGTGTGTTGTTTGCTTATTTTGATGAATCTATGGCTAGTAAAATAGTTTATAAACCATAGAGAAGTTGTAATACAGTAGGTTTAACACCAATATAAATAAATAATGAGTTCATTACAGTACCTTGATAGTGTGTTTTGTTGATATCTTTATGGCTAGTAATGAGTTTATAAACCATAGAGGTTAGTTTAATACCAATATAAATAAAGAATGAGTTCATTACAGTACCTTGAAGTGGTGTTTTGTTTTCTTTCGCTAACGGAGCTCACGAGATTTTCTACTTTAAGTTTTGTGTTGTGAAGTTTTCAAGTTTTGGGTAAAAGATTTGATGGATTATGGAACAAGGAGTGGAAAGAGCCTAAGCTTGGGGATTCCCATGGCACCCCAAGATAATCTAAGGACACCTAAAAGCCAAAGCTTGGGGATGCCCCGGAAGGCATCCCCTCTTTCGTCTACTTCCATCGGTAACTTTACTTGGAGCTATATTTTTATTTACCACATGATATGTGTTTTGCTTGGAGCGTATTGTATTATTTGAGTCTTTATTTGTTAGTTTTCCACAATCATCCTTGCTGTACACACCTTTTGAGAGAGACACACATGATTCGGAAATTGTTAGAATACTCTATGTGCTTCACTTATATCTTTTGAGTTATATAGTTTTTGCTCTAGTGCTTCACTTATATCTTTTAGAGCACGTCGGTGGATTTGTTTTTATAGAAACTATTGTTCTCTCATGCTTCACTTAGATTATTTTGAGAGTCCTACAAAACAGCATGGTAATTTGCTTTAATTATGTTAGGCATTCAAGATTTAATAAAATTTTCTTATGAGTGTGTTGAATACTATGAGAAGTTTGATACTTGATAATTGTTTTGAGATATGGAGATGGTGATATTAGAGTCATGCTAGTTGAGTAGTTGTGAATTTGAGAAATACTTGTGTTAAAGTTTGTGATTCCCGTAGCATGCACGTATGGTGAACCGTTATGTGATGAAGTCGGAGCATGATTTATTTATTGATTGTCTTCCTTATGAGTGGCGGTCGGGGACGAGCGATGGTATTTTCCTACCAATCTATCCCCCTAGGAGCATGCGCGTAATACTTTGCTTTGATAACTTGTAGATTTTTGCAATAAGTATATGAGTTCTTTATGACTAAGGTTGAGTCCATGGATCATACGCACTTTTCTTCCTTCCACCATTGCTAGCCTCTCTAATACCGCGCACCTTTCGCCGGTATCATACACCCACCATATACCTTCCTCAAAACAGCCACCATACCTACCTATCATGGCATTTCCATAGCCATTCCGAGATATATTGCCATGCAACTTTCCACCGTTCCGTTTACTATGACACGCTCCATCATTGTCATATTGCTTTGCATGATCATGTAGTTGACATTGTATTTGTGGCAAAGCCACCGTTCATAATTCTTTCATACATGTCACTCTTGATTCATTGCATATCCCGTACACCGCCGGAGGCATTCACATAGAGTCATATTTTGTTCTAAGGTATTGAGTTGTAAGTAAATAAAAGTGTGATGATCATCATTTTTAGAGCATTGTCCCAAGTGAGGAAAGGATGATGGAGACTATGATTCCCCCACAAGTCGGGATGAGACTCCGGACGAAAAAGAAAAAAAAGAAAAAGAGGCCATAAAAAAAGAGAAGGCCCAAAAAAATGAGAGAAAAAGAGAGAAGGGACAATGTTACTATCCTTTTACCACACTTGTGCTTCAAAGTAGCACCATGATCTTCATGATAGAGAGTCTCTCATTCTTTCACTTTCATATACTAGTGGGAATTTTTCATTATAGAACTTGGCTTGTATATTCCAATGATGGGCTTCCTCAAAATACCCTAGGTCTTCGTGAGCAAGCGAGTTGGATGCACACCCACTTAGTTTCTTTTGTTGAGCTTTCATATACTTATAGCTCTAGTGCATCCGTTGCATGGCAATCCCTACTCACTCACATTGATATCTATTGATGGGCATCTCCATAGCTCGTTGATACGCCTAGTTGATGTGAGACTATCTTCCCCTCTTTTTGTCTTCTCCACAACCACCATTCTATTCCACATATAGTGCTATATCCATGGCTCATGCTCATGTATTGCATGAAGATCGAAAAAGTTTTGAAAATGTCAAAGTATGAAAAAATTGCTTGGCTTGTCATCGGGGTTGTGCATGATTTAAATACTTTGTCTAGTGAAGATAGATCATAGCCAGACTATATGATTTTGTAGGGATAACTTTCTTTGGCCATGTTATTTTGAAGAGACATAATTGCTTAGTTAGTATGCTTGAAGTATTATTATTTCTATGTCAATATTGAACTTTTGTCTTGAATCTTTCGGATCTGAATATTCATACCACAATTAAGAAGAATTACATTGAAATTATGCCAAGTAGCATTCCACATCAAAAATTCTGTTTTTATCATTTACCTACTCGAGGACGAGCAGGAATTAAGCTTGGGGATGCTTGATATGTCTCCAACGTATCTATAATTTTTTATTGTTCCATGCTATATTATATTCTGTTTTGGACATTATTGGGCTTTATTATACACTTTTATATTATTTTTGGGACTAACCTATTAACCGGAGGCCCAGCCCAGAATTGCTGTTTTTTGCCTATTTTAGGTTTCGCAGAAAAAGAATATCAAACGGAGTCCAAACGGAATGAAACCTTCGGGAAACGTGATTTTCGGAACGAACATGATCCAGAGGACTTGGACCCTACGTCAAGCAATCAACGAGGAAGGCACGAGGTAGGGGGCGCGCCTACCCCCCCCCCCCAGGCGCGCCCTCCACCCTCGTGGGCCCCCTGTTGCTCCACCGACGTACTCCTTCCTCCTATATATACCTACGTACCCCCAAACTACCAGATACGGAGCCAAAACCCTAATTCCACCGCCGTAACTTTCTGTATCCACGAGATCCCATCTTGGGGCCTTTTCCGGAGCTCCGCCGGAGGGGGCATCGATCACGGAGGGCTTCTACATCAACACCATAGCCTCTCCGATGAAGTGTGAGTAGTTTACTTCAGACCTACGGGTCCATAGTTATTAGCTAGATGGCTTCTTCTCTCTTTTTGGATCTCAATACAAAGTTCTCCCCCTCTCTTGTGGAGATCTATTTGATGTAATCTTCTTTTGCGGTGTGTTTGTTGAGACCGATGAATTGTGGGTTTATGATCAAGTTTATCTATGAACAATATTTGAATCTTCTCTGAATTCTTTTATGTATGATTGGTTATCTTTGCAAGTCTCTTCGAATTATCAGTTTGGTTTGGCCTACTAGATTGATCTTTCTTGCAATGGGAGAAGTGCTTAGCTTTGGGTTCAATCTTGCGGTGTCCTTTCCCAGTGACAGTAGGGGCAGCAAGGCACGTATTGTATTGTTGCCATCGAGGATAACAAGATGGGGTTTATATCATATTGCATGAGTTTATCCCTCTACATCATGTCATCTTGCTTAAAGTGTTACTCTGTTCTTATGAACTTAATACTCTAGATGCATGCTGGATAGCGGTCGATGTGTGGAGTAATAGTAGTAGATGCAGGCAGGAGTCGGTCTACTTGTCTCGGACGTGATGCCTATATACATGATCATACCTAGATATTCTCATAACTATGCTCAATTCTGTCAATTGCTCAACAGTAATTTGTTCACCCACCAGTAAAATACTTATGCTCTTGAGAGAAGCCACTAGTGAAACCTATGGCCCCCAGGTCTATCTTCCATCATATTAATCTTCCAATACTTAGTTATTTCCTTTGGCCATTTATTTTACTTTGCATCTTTTATTTCTCTTTATCATAAAAAACCAATATCTTATCATATCTATCAGATCTCACTCTCGTAAGTGACCGTGTAGGGATTGACAACCCCTTATCGCGTTGGTTGCGAGGATTTATTTGTTTGTGTAGGTGCGAGGGACTCGTGCGTGGCCTCCTACTGGATTGATACCTTGGTTCTCAAAAACTGAGGGAAATACTTACGCTACTTTGCTGCATCACCCTTTCCTCTTCAAGGGAAACCAAGCAAGTGCTCAAGAGGTAGCACCAGTCCCCTTTGCAGTAGAAGCACTCAGTCTCAGGCTTAGGTCCAGACTTGGGTTTCTTCTCTTGAGCAGCAACTTGTTTGCCGTTCTTCTTGAAGTTCCCTTCTTCTTCCCTTTACCCTTTTTCTTGAAACTGGTGGTCTTGTTGACCATCAACACTTGATGCTCCTTCTTGATTTCTACCTCCGCAGCCTTTAGCATTGCGAAGAGCTCGGGAATCGTCTTATCCATCCCTTGCATATTATAGTTCATCACGAAGCTCTTGTAGCTTGGTGGCAGTGATTGAAGAACTCTGTCAATGACACTATCAACCGGAAGATTAACTCCCAGCTGAGTCAAGTGATTATGGTACCCAGACATTCTGAGTATATGTTCACTGACAGAACTATTCTCCTCCATCTTGCAGCTGTAGAACTTATTGGAGACTTCATATCTCTCAATCCGGGCATTTGCTTGAAATATTAACTTCAACTCCTGGAACATCTCATATGCTCCATGACGTTCAAAACGATCGTTGAAGTCCCGGTTCTAAGCCGTAAAGCATGGCACACTGAACTATCGAGTAGTCATCAGCTTTGCTCTGCCAGACGTTCATAACATCTGGCGTTGCTCCTGCAGCGGGTTTTGGCACCCAGCGGTGCTTCCAGGACGTAATTCTTCTGTGCAGCAATGAGGATAATCCTCAAGTTACGGACCCAGTCGTGTAATTGCTACCATCATCTTTCAACTTTGCTTTCTCAAGGAACGCATTAAAATTCAACGGAACAACAGCACGGGCCATCTATCTACAATAACATAGACAAGCAAAATACTATCAGGTACTAAGTTCATGATAAATTTAAGTTCAATTAATCATATTACTTAAGAACTCCCACTTAGATAGACATCCCTCTAATCATCTAAGTGATCACGTGATCCATATCAACTAAACCATAACCGATCATCACGTGAAATGGAGTAGTTTTCAATGGTGAACATCACTATGTTGATCATATCTACTATATGATTCACGCTCGACCTTTCGGTCTCAGTGTTCCGAGGCCATATCTGCATATGCTAGGCTCGTCAAGTTTAACCCGAGTATTCTGCGTGTGTAAAACTGTCTTACACCCGTTGTAGATGAACGTTGAGCTTATCACACCCGATCATCACGTGGTGTCTCGGCACGACGAACTTTGGCAACGGTGCATACTCAGGGAGAACACTTTTACCTTGAAATTTAGTGAGAGATCATCTTATAATGCTACCGTCAAACAAAGCAGAATAAGATGCATAAAGGATAAACATCACATGCAATCAATATAAGTGATATGATATGGCCATCATCATCTTGTGCCTTTGATCTCCATCTCCAAAGCACCGTCATGATCACCATCGTCACCGGCGCGACACCTTGATCTCCATCGTAGCATCGTTGTCGTCTCGCCAACTATTGCTTCTACGACTATCGCTACCGCTTAGTGATAAAGTAAAGCAATTACAGGGCGATTGCATTGCATACAATAAAGCGACAACCATATGGCTCCTGCCAGTTGCCGATAACTCTGTTACAAAACATGATCATCTCATACAATAAATATAGCATCATGTCTTGACCATATCACATCACAACATGCCCTGCAAAAACAAGTTAGACGTCCTCTACTTTGTTGTTGCAAGTTTTACGTGGCTGCTACGGGCTGAGCAAGAACCGTTCTTACCTACGCATCAAAACCACAACGATAGTTCGTCAAGTTAGTGCTGTTTTAACCTTCTCAAGGACCGGGTGTAGCCACACTCGGTTCAACTAAAGTTGGAGAAACTGACACCCGCCAGCCACCTGTGTGCAAAGCACGTCGGTAGAACCAGTCTCGCGTAAGCGTACGCGTAATGTCGGTCTGGGCCGCTTCATCCAACAATACCGCCGAACCAAAGTATGACATGCTGGTAAGCAGTATGACTGTATGCTGATCCGTCTCCAACGTATCTATAATTTTTGATTGTTCATGCATTATATTATCAACAAACCTTGGATGTTTTATATGCATTTATATGCTATTTTATATGATTTTTGGGACTAACCTATTAACCTAGAGCCCAGTGCCAGTTTCTGTTTTTTCCTTGTTTTAGAGTATCGCAGAAAAGGAAAATCAAACGGAGTCCAATTGACCTGAAACTTCACGGAACTTATTTTTGGACCAGAAGAAGCCCACGGAGTATCAGAGTTGGACCAGGAGAGTCGGCTGCCCACGAGGGTGGGGGGCGCGCCCACCCCCCTGGGCGCGCCCCCTGCCTCGTGGACAGCCCGGAGGTCCACCGACGTACTTCTTCCTCCTATATATACCCATATACCCTAAAAACTTCGAGGAGCACAATAGATCGGGAGTTCCGCCGCCAGAAGCCTCCGTAGCCACCGAAAACCAATCTAGACCCGTTCCGGCACCCTGCCGGAGGGGGAATCCCTCTCCGGTGGCCATCTTCATCATCCGTGCTCTCCATGACGAGGAGGGAGTAGTTCTCCCTCGGGGCTGAGGGTATGTACCAGTAGCTATGTGTTTGATCTCTCTCTCTCTCTCGTGTTCTTGAGGTGGTACGATCTTGATGTATCGCGAGCTTTGCTATTATAGTTGGATCTTATGATGTTTCTCCCCCTCTACTCTCTTGTAATGGATTGAGTTTTCCCTTTGAAGTTATCTTATCGGATTGAGTCTTTAAGGATTTGAGAACACTTGATGTATGTCTTGCGTGGGATACCCATGGTGACAATGGGGTATTCTATTGATTCACTTGGTGTATGTCTTGGTGATCAACTTGCGGGTTCCGCCCATGAACCTATGCATAGGGGTTGGCACACGTTTTCGTCTTGACTCTCCGGTAGAAACTTTGGGGAACTCTTTGAAGTACTTTGTGTTGGTTTGAATAGATGAATCTGAGATTGTGTGATGCATATCGTATAATAATACCCATGGATACTTGAGGTGACATTGGAGTATCTAGGTGACATTAGGGTTTTGGTTGATTTGTGTCTTAAGGTGTTATTCTAGTACGAACTCTATGATAGATTGAACGGAAAGAATAGCTTCATGTTATTTTACTACGGACTCTTGAATAGATCGACCAGAAAGGATAACTTTGAGGTGGTTTCGTACCCTACCATAATCTCTTTGTTTGTTCTCCTATATTAGTGACTTTGGAGTGACTCTTTGTTGCATGTTGAGGGATAGTTATGTGATCCAATTATGTTATTATTGTTGAGAGAACTTGCACTAGTGAAAGTATGAACCCTAGGCCTTGTTTCCTAGCATTGCAATACCGTTTGTGCTCACTTTTATCATTAGTTACCTTGCTGTTTTTATATTTTCAGATTACAAAACCTTTATCTACTATCCATATACCACTTGTATCACCATCTCTTCGCCGAACTAGTGCACCTATACAATTTACCATTGTATTGGGTGTGTTGGGGACACAAGAGACTCTTTGTTATTTGGTTGCAGGGTTGCTTGAGAGAGACCATCTTCATCCTACGCCTCCTACGGATTGATAAACCTTAGGTCATCCACTTGAGGGAAATTTGCTACTGTCCTACAAACCTCTACACTTGGAGGCCCAACAACGTCTACAAGAAGAAGGTTGTGTAGTAGACATCAAGCTCTTTTCTGGCGCCGTTGCCGGGAGGTTAGCGCTTGAAGGTATATCTTTAGATCTTGCAATCGAATCTTTTTGTTTCTTGTTTTATCACTAGTTTAGTTATAAAAGAAAACTACAAAAAATGGAATTAAGGGTACCTCATATGCTTCATCTTTTTAATGTCTTCTCGTGAAAATAAGGATTCCGATAATTGTGCTCAAGTGCTAGAAGAAGAATGCATTAGAATGTTTGGCACTAAATATTTGAATGATGAGCATGATTGCAATGTTGTTAGTATGAATTCCTTGAATATCCATGATGCTAATGATATGCAAAGCCACAAGCTTGGGGAAGCTATGTTTGATGAATATGATATTTTTTGTCCCCCAAGTTTTGATGAGCAAATTTATTATGATGAAAGCATGCCTCCTATTTATGATGATTATATTGATGAAAGTGGATTTGGAGAGGTCATGACTTTATTTTGTGATGAATCCACTATTCCGGAAGAGGTTCCAATTGATTATGAGAACAAAGTTGCTATCTATGATGATTATTGTGATGACTTGTATGCTATAAAGAATAATGATAACTCCATGAAACTTGTCATCATGATTTTAGTTTTCAATTGGATTATGCCTCACATGATAATTATTTTGTTGAGTTTGCTCCCACTATTATTCATGAGAAGAATTTTGCTTGTGGAGAGTAATAAAATTTCTATGCTTGTAGATCATGAAAAGAATGCTTTAGGTGCTGGTTATATTGTTGAATTCATTCATGATGCTACTGAAAATTATTATGAGGGAGGAATATATGCTTGTAGGAATTGCAATAATATCAAGTTTCCTCTCTATGTGCTTAAAGTTTTGAAGTTATGCTTGTTTTGCCTTCCTATGCTAGTTGATTATTGTTCCCATAAGTTGTTTGCTCACAAAATCCCTATGCATAGGAAGTGGGTTAGACTTAAATGTGCTAGTCATATTCTTCATGATGCTCTCTTTATGTTACAATTCTTATCTTTTATGTGAGCATCATTGAAATCATCATGCCTAGCTAGGGGCGTTAAACGATAGCGCTTGTTGGGAGGCAACCCAATTTTATTTTTATTCCTTTGATTTTTGCTCCTGTTTAGTAATAAATAATTTATCTAGCCTCTGTTTTGGTTGTGTTTTTGTGTTTAATTAGTGTTTGTGCCAAGTAGAACCGTTGGGAAGACTTGGGGAAAGTCTTTTTAATCTTGCTGTAAAAAACAGAAACTTTAGCGCTCACGAGAATGCTGCCATTTTTATTTGGAAAGTGATATTTAGTTAATTATTTTTTAGATGATTAATAGATAAATTCCTCACGTCCAGCAATTTATTTTAGAATTTTTGGGTTCCAGAAGTTTGCGTTAGTTACAGATTACTACAGACTGTTCTGTTTTTGACAGATTCTGTTTTTCATGTGTTGTTTTTATTTTGATGAATCTATGGCTAGTAAAAGAGTTTATAAACCATAGAAGTTGGAATACAGTAGGTTTAACACCAATATAAATAAATAATGAGTTCATTACAGTACCTTGAAGTGGTGTTTTGTTTTCTTTCGCTAACGGAGCTTACGAGTTTTCTGTTAAGTTTTGTGTTGTGAAGTTTTCAAGTTTTGGGTAAAGATTCGATGGACTATGGAATAAGGAGTGGCAAGAGCCTAAGCTTGGGGATGCCCAAGGCACCCCAAGGTAATATTCAAGGACAACCAAAAGCCTAAGCTTGGGGATGCCCCGGGAAGGCATCCCCTCTTTCGTCTTCGTTCATCGGTAACTTTACTTGGAGCTATATTTTTATTCGCCACATGATATGTGTTTTGCTTGGAGCGTCATTTTATTTATTTTTTGTTTTGCTTGTTTGAATAAAATACCAAGATCTGAAATTCTTAAATGTTAGAGAGTCTTCATATAGTTGCATAATTATTCGACTACTCATTGATCTTCACTTATATCTTTCGGAGTAGTTTGTCGTTTGCTCTAGTGCTTCACTTATATCTTTTTAGAGCACGGTGGTGGTTTTATTTTGAAGATAGATGAACTCTCGTGCTTCACTTATATTATTTTGAGAGTCTTTAGAACAGCATGGTGTTTGCTTTGGTTATGAAACTAGTCCTAATATGATGGGCATCCAAGAGGGATATAATAAAAACTTTCATATAGAGTGCATTGAATACTATGAGAAGTTTGATACTTGATGATTGTTTTGAGATATGAGGATGGTAATATTAGAGTCATGCTAGTTGAGTAGTTGTGAATTTGAGAAATACTTGTGTTGAAGTTTGTGATTCCCGTAGCATGCACGTATGGTGAACCGTTATGTGATGAAGTCGGAGCATGATTTATTTATTGATTGTCTTCCTTATGAGTGGCGGTCGGGGACGAGCGATGGTCTTTTCCTACCAATCTATCCCCCTAGGAGCATGCGCGTAGTACTTTGTTTCGATAACTAATAGATTTTTGCAATAAGTATGTGAGTTCTTTATGACTAATGTTGAGTCCATGGATTATACGCACTCTCACCCTTCCACCATTGCTAGCCTCTCTAGTACCGCACAACTTTTCGGTACCATAAACCCACCATATACCTTCCTCAAAACAGCCACCATACCTACCTATTATGGCATTTCCATAGCCATTCCGAGATATATTGCCATGCAACTTTCCACCGTTCCGTTTATTATGACACGCTTCATCATTGTCATATTGCTTTGCATGATCATGTAGTTGACATCGTATTTGTGGCAAAGCCACCGTTCATAATTCTTCCATACATGTCACTCTTGAGTCATTGCACATCCCGGTACACCGCCGGAGGCATTCATATAGAGTCATATTTTGTTCTAAGTATCGAGTTGTAATTCTTGAGTTGTAAGTAAATAAAAGTGTGATGATCATCATTATTAGAGCATTGTCCCAGTGAGGAAAGGATGATGGAGACTATGATTCCCCCATAAGTCGGGATGAGACTCCGGACGAAAAATAAAAAAAAGAGAAAAGAGGCCATAAAAAAGAGAAAAGGCCAAATAAAAAAATTAAAAAAATGAGAGAAAAAGAGAGAAGGGGCAATGCTACTATCCTTTTACCACACTTGTGCTTCAAAGTAGCACCATGATATTCATGATAGAGAGTCTCCTATGTTGTCACTTTCATATACTAGTGGGAATCTTTCATTATAGAACTTGGCTTGTATATTCCAATGATGGGCTTCCTCAAAATGCCCTAGGTCTTTGTGAGCAAGCAAGTTGGATGCACACCCACTAGTTTCTTTTGTTGAGCTTTCACACATTTATAGCTCTAGTGCATCCGTTGCATGGCAATCCCTACTCACTCACATTGATATCTATTGATGGGCATCTCCATAGCCCGTTGATACGCCTAGTTGATGTGAGACTATCTTCTCCTTTTTGTCTTCTCCACAACCACCATTCTATTCCACCTATAGTGATATGTCCATGGCTCACGCTCATGTATTGCGTGAAGATTGAAAAAGTTTGAGAACATCAAAAGTATGAAACAATTGCTTGGCTTGTCATCGGGGTTGTGCATGATTTAAATACGTTGTGTGGTGAAGATGGAGCATAGCCAGACTATATGATTTTGTAGGGATAGCTTTCTTTGGCCATGTTATTTTGAGAAGACATGATTACTTGGTTAGTATGCTTGAAGTATTATTATTTTTATGTCAATATTAAACTTTTGT
Organism: Triticum urartu; assembly: GCF_003073215.2. Classification (NCBI taxonomy): domain Eukaryota; kingdom Viridiplantae; phylum Streptophyta; class Magnoliopsida; order Poales; family Poaceae; genus Triticum; species Triticum urartu. The sequence goes on from NC_053025.1 coordinate 323,725,033, forward strand.
CTTGAATCTTATGGATCTGAATATTCTTGCCACAATAAAGAGAATTACATGGATAAATATGTTAGGTAGCATTCCACATCAAAAATTCTGTTTTTATCATTTACCTACTCGAGGACGAGCAGGAATTAAGCTTGGGGATGCTGATACGTCTCCAACGTATCTATAATTTTTGATTGTTCCATGCTATTATATTATCAACCTTGGATGTTTTATATGCATTTATATGCTATTTTATATGATTTTTGGGACTAACCTATTAACCTAGAGCCCAGTGCCAGTTTTTGTTTTTTTCCTTGTTTTAGAGTATCGCAGAAAAGGAAAATCAAACGGAGTCCAATTGACCTGAAACTTCACGGAACTTATTTTTGGACCAGAAGAAGCCCACGGAGTATCGGAGTTGGACCAGGAGAGTCCCGGGCTGCCCACGAGGGTGGGGGGCGCGCCCACCCCCCTGGGCGCGCCCCCTACCTCGTGGACAGCCCGAGGTCCACCGACGTACTTCTTCCTCCCTATATATACCCATATACCCTAAAAACTTCGGGAGCAGAATAGATCGGGAGTTCCGCCGCCAGAAGCCTCCGTAGCCACCGAAAACCAATCTAGACCCGTTCCGGCACCCTGCCGGAGGGGGAATCCCTCTCCGGTGGCCATCTTCATCATCCCGGCGCTCTCCATGACGAGGAGGGAGTAGTTCTCCCTCGGGGCTGAGGGTATGTACCAGTAGCTATGTGTTTGATCTCTCTCTCTCTCGTGTTCTTGAGGTGGTACGATCTTGATGTATCGCGAGCTTTGCTATTATAGTTGGATCTTATGATGTTTCTCCCCCCTCTACTCTCTTGTAATGGATTGAGTTTTCCCTTTGAAGTTATCTTATCGGATTGAGTCTTTAAGGATTTGAGAACACTTGATGTATGTCTTGCGTGGGATACCCGTGGTGACAATGGGGTATTCTATTGATCCACTTGATGTATGTTTTGGTGATCAACTTGCGGGTTCCGCCCATGAACCTATGCATAGGGGTTGGCACATTTTCGTCTTGACTCTCCGGTAGAAACTTTGGGGCACTCTTTGAAGTACTTTGTGTTGGTTTGAATAGATGAATCTGAGATTGTGTGATGCATATCATATAATCATACCCACGGATACTTGAGGTGACATTGGAGTATCTAGGTGACATTAGGGTTTTGGTTGATTTGTGTCTTAAGGTGTTATTCTAGTACGAACTCTATGATAGATTGAACAGAAAGAATAGCTTCATGTTATTTTACTACGGACTCTTGAATAGATCGATCAGAAAGGATAACTTTGAGGTGGTTTCGTACCCTACCATAATCTCTTCGTTTGTTCTCCGCTATTAGTGACTTTGGAGTGACTCTTTGTTGCATGTTGAGGGATAGTTATATGATCCAATTATGTTATTATTGTTGAGAGAACTTGCACTAGTGAAAGTATGAACCCTAGGCCTTGTTTCCTAAGCATTGCAATACCGTTTGTGCTCACTTTTATCATTAGTTACCTTGCTGTTTTTATATTTTCAGATTACAAAAACCTATATCTACTATCCATATTGCACTTGTATCACCATCTCTTCGCCGAACTAGTGCACCTATACAATTTACCATTGTATTGGGTGTGTTGGGGACACAAGAGACTCTTTGTTATTTGGTTGCAGGGTTGCTTGAGAGAGACCATCTTCATCCTACGCCTCCTACGGATTGATAAACCTTAGGTCATCCACTTGAGGGAAATTTGCTACTGTCCTACAAACCTCTGCACTTGGAGGCCCAACAATGTCTACAAGAAGAAGGTTGTGTAGTAGACATCAATCGCCCACAACTCACTTGTGTTCTACGCGTGCATATAACATCTACGCAATAACCTGGCTCGGATGCCACTGGTCAAGAACGTAGTAATTTCAAAAAAATTCCTACGCACATGCAAGATCATGGTGATGCATAGCAACGAGAGGGGAGAGTGTGTCCACGTACCCTCGTAGACCGTTAAGGAAGCGTTATGACAACGCGGTTGATGTAGTCGTACGTCTTCACGATCGACCGATCCTCAGTACCGAACGTACGGCACCTCCGCGTTCAGCACACGTTCAGCTCGGTGACGTCCCGCGAACTCACGATCCAGTAGAGCTCGGGGAAGAGTTTCGTCAGCACGACGGCGTGGTGACGATGTTGATGAAGCTACCGTTGCAGGGCTTCGCCTAAGCACCGCTACAGTATGACCGAGGTGGATTATGGTGGAGGGGGGCACCGCACACGGCTGGGAGAGATCAATGATCAACTTGTGTGTCTAGAGGTGCCCCCTGCCCCCGTATATAAAGGAGCTAGGGGGAGGCGGCCGGCCAGGAGGAGGGCGCGCCAAGGGGGGAGTCCTACTCCACCGGGAGTAGGACTCCCTCTTTTCCTAGTTGGAGTAGGAGAGGAGAAGGAAGGGAGAGAAAGAGAAGGAAAGGCCCCCTCCTTGTCCAATTCGGACTAGAGGGGGAGGGGGCGCGCGGCTGCCCTTGGCCGCCCCTCCTCTTCTCCCACTAAGGCCCATTAGGCCCAATATACTCCCCGGGGGGTTCCGGTAACCCCCCGGTACTCCGGTAAATGTCCGAAACCTCCCGAAACACTTTCGGTGTCCGAACATAGTCATCCAATATATCGATCTTTACGTCTCGACCATTTCGAGACTCCTCGTCATGTCCGTGATCATATCCAGGACTCCGAACTACCTTCGGTACATCAAAACACAAAAACTCATAATACCGATCGTCACAGAACTTTAAGCGTGCGGACCCTACGGGTTCGAGAACTATGTAGACATGACCGAGACACGTCTCCGGTCAATAACCAATAGCGGAACCTGGATGGCTCATATTGGTTCCTACATATTCTACGAAGATCTTTATCGGTCAAACCGCATAACAACATACGTTGTTCCCTTTGTCATCGGTATGTTACTTGCCCGAGATTCGATCGTCGGTATCTCAATACCTAGTTCAATCTCGTTACTGGCAAGTCTCTTTACTCGTTCCGTAATGCAACATCCCGCAACTAACTCATTAGTCACATTGCTTGCAAGGCTTATAGTGATGTGCATTACCGAGAGGGCCCAGAGATACCTCTCCGACAATCGGAGTGACAAATCCTATTCTTGATCTATGCCAACTCCACGAACACCATCGGAGACACCTGTAGAGCACCTTTATAATCACCCAGTTACGTTGTGACGTTTGGTAGCACACAAAGTGTTCCTCCGGTATTCGGGAGTTGCATAATCTCATAGTCATAGGAACATGTATAAGTCATGAAGAAAGCAATAGCAGTAAACTTAAACGATCAAGTGCTAAGCTAACGAAATGGGTCAAGTCAATCACATCATTCTCCTAATGATGTGATCCCGTTGATCAAATAACAACTCATGTCTATGGCTAGGAAACTTAACCATCTTTGATCAATGAGCTAGTCAAGTAGAGGCATACTAGTGACACTATGTTTGTCTATGTATTCACACATGTATTATGTTTCCGGTTAATACAATTCTAGCATGAATAATAAACATTTATCATGAAATAAGGAAATAAATAATAACTTTATTATTGCCTCTAGGGCATATTTCCTTCATATGTAACTTCACCCACCCAGAACCTCTTCATGGGGAACATATATAAACTGTATCTAGCTCCAGGTTTAGGGTTAGCAAAGCATTTGGGTTAAAAACAAAAAGTACTTTGCTCATCTTATCATCCCTTTGAGATCCAAGGTCTCCTTATGGAAATGTATCCAAGACCATAATTTGATGATGAGGTACACGACCTTCATTCCCTAGGGATCAACCTTCCATTGGCTGAGTAATCAGTGTTGCAAGAGTGTTATTGCCGAGTACTGATCGAAGGCTTGTATAACCATGATACTTGTTGCCAATTTCATGTTTTGCCGCAAAGGCTTCACTCGTTATCCTTTCTCTCTTCATGTTCTGTAGTTCATAATCCCCTCCATCTCCAATTCATCAAGACCAGACATCCCTAGCTGGAATGGTGCATCAAAATATCTCACCTCAGTTCATGAGAATGAAAAACAAGATTGATTTCTCGCACGTGGCACAAAAGGCACAACCACATCAACAAACCATCCAATAATCAAACATAAAATATAAAAACTGTAATATTCATTTGGATCGGAACTTGGAAGTGGTGGGGTTGCCTTGGAACTTCCGGTGTCCGAATACCATCGTCCTATATGTCAATCTTTACCTCTCGAACATTTTGAGACTCCTCGTCATGTCCGTGATCTCATCCGGGACTCCGAACAACATTCGGTCACCAAATCACATAAATCATATAATATAAAATCATCATCGAACGTTAAGCATGCGGACCCTACGGGTTCGAGAACTATGTAAACATGACCGAGACACCTCTCTGGTCAATAACCAACAGCGGAACCTGGATGCTCTATTGTTGGAATATGCCCTAGAGGCAATAATAAATTGGTTATTATTATAGTTCCTTGTTCATGATAATCGTTTATTATCCATGCTAGAATTGTATTGATAGGAAACTCAGATACATGTGTGGATACATAGACAACACCATGTCCCTAGTAAGCCTCTAGTTGACTAGCTCGTTGATCAATAGATGGTTACGGTTTCCTGACCATGGACATTGGATGTCGTTGATAACGGGATCACATCATTAGGAGAATGATGTGATGGACAAGACCCAATCCTAAGCCTAGCACAAGATCGTGTAGTTCGTATGCTAAAGCTTTTCTAATGTCAAGTATCATTTCCTTAGACCATGAGATTGTGCAACTCCCGGATACCGTAGGAGTGCTTTGGGTGTGCCAAACATCACAACGTAACTGGGTGGCTATAAAGGTACACTACAGGTATCTCCGAAAGTGTCTGTTGGGTTGGCACGAATCGAGACTGGGATTTGTCACTCCGTGTAAACGGAGAGGTATCTCTGGGCCCACTCGGTAGGACATCATCATAATGTGCACAATGTGACTCAAGGAGTTGATCACGGGATGATGTGTTACGGAACGAGTAAAGAGACTTGCCAGTAACGAGATTGAACAAGGTATCGGGATACCGACGATCGAATCTCGGGCAAGTATCGTACCGCTAGACAAAGGGAATTGTATACGGGATTGATTAAGTCCTTGACATCGTGGTTCATCCGATGAGATCATCGTGGAAACATGTGGGAGCCAACATGGGTATCCAGATCCCGCTGTTGGTTATTGACCGGAGAGTTGTCTCGGTCATGTCTGCATGGTTCCCGAACCCGTAGGGTCTACACACTTAAGGTTCGATGACGCTAGGGTTATAGGGAAAGTATGTACGCGGTTACCGAATGTTGTTCGGAGTCCCGGATGAGATCCCGGATGTCACGAGGAGTTCCGGAATGGTCCGGAGGTAAAGATTGATATATAGGAAGTATGGTTTTGGCCACCGGAAGTGTTCCGGGCATCACCGGTAGTGTACCGGGACCACCGGAGGGGTCCGGGGGTCCACCAGGTGGGGCCACCAGCCCCGGAGGCCTACATGGGCCAATAGTGGGAAGGGACCAGCCCCTAGGTGGGCTGGGGCGCCTCCCACCAAGGCCCAAGGCGCCTCCAAGAGGGGAAGGGGGCAAACCCTAGGGCAGATGGGCCCTAAGGCCCACCCTAGGTGCGCCTCCCCCTCTCCCCCTTGTGGCCGCCACCCAGATGGGATCTGGGGGCTGCCGCCACCCCTAGGGAGGGAACCCTAGGTGGGGGCGCAGCCCCTCCCTCCCCTATATATACTTGAGGTTTGGGGCTGCCCAACACATGATTTGCTCTCCCTGTTGGCGCAGCCCTACCCCTCTCCCTCCTCGTCTCTCGTAGTGCTTGGCGAAGCCCTGCTGGAGTCCCGCGCTCCTCCACCACCACCACGCCGTCGTGCTGCTGCTGGATGGAGTCTTCCCCAACCTCTCCTTCTCCCCTTGCTGGATCAAGGCGTAGGAGACGTCACCGGGCTGTACGTGTGTTGAACGCGGAGGTGCCGTCCGTTCGGCACTAGGATCATCGGTGATTTGGATCACGACGAGTACGACTCCATCAACCCCGTTCACTTGAACGCTTCCGCTTAGCGATCTACAAGGGTATGTAGATGCACTCTCCTTCCCTCGTTGCTAGATTACTCCATAGATTGATCTTGGTGATGCGTAGAAATTTTTGAATTTCTGCTACGTTCCCCAACAGTGGCATCATGAGCTAGGTCTATGCGTAGTTACTATGCACGAGTAGAACACAAAGTAGTTGTGGGCGTCGATATTGTCAATTATCTTGCCGTTACTAGTCTTATCTTGATTCGGCGGCATCGTGGGATGAAGCGGCCCGGACCAACCTTACACGTACGCTTACGTGAGACCGGTTCCACCGACTGACATGCACTAGTTGCATAAGGTGGCTGGCGGGTGTCTGTCTCTCCCACTTTAGTCGGATCGGATTCGATGAACAGGGTCCTTATGAAGGGTAAATAGAAATTGGCAATTCACGTTGTGGTTTTGGCGTAGGTAAGAAACGTTCTTGCTAGAAACCTATAGCAGCCACGTAAAAACTTGCAACAACAATTAGAGGACGTCTAACTTGTTTTTGCAGCAAGTGTTTTGTGATGTGATATGGCCAAAGGATGTGATGAATGATATATGTGATGTATGAGATGATCATGTTCTTGTAATAGGAATCACGACTTGCATGTCGATGAGTATGACAACCGGCAGGAGCCATAGGAGTTGTCTTAATTTATTTATGACCTGCGTGTCAATATAAACGTCATGTAATTACTTTACTTTATTGCTAACCGTTAGCTGTAGTAGTAGAAGTAATAGTTGGCGAGACAACTTCATGAAGACACGATGATGGAGATCATGGTGTCATGCCGGTGACAACGATGATCATGGAGCCCCGAAGATGGAGATCAAAAGGAGCAAATGATATTGGCCATATCATGTCACTATTTGATTGCATGTGATGTTTATCATGTTTTACATCTTATTTGCTTAGAACGACGGTAGCTTAAATAAGATGATCCCTCATAAAATTTCAAGAAAGTGTTCCCCCTAACTGTGCACCGTTGCGAAGGTTCGTTGTTTCGAAGCACCACGTGATGATCGGGTGTGATAGATTCTAACGTTCGAATACAACGGGTGTTGACGAGCCTAGCATGTACAGACATGGCCTCGGGACACATGCGAAACACTTAGGTTGACTTGACGAGCCTAGCATGTACATACATGGCCTCGGAACACAGAAGTCCGAAAGGTCGAACATGAGTCGTATAGAAGATACGATCAACATGAAGATGTTCACCGATGTTGACTAGTCCGTCTCACGTGATGATCGGACACGGCCTAGTTGACTCGGATCATGTAATCACTTAGATGACTAGAGGGATGTCTATCTGAGTGGGAGTTCATAATATGAACTTAATTACCCTGAACATAGTCAAAAAGGTCTTCGCAAATTATGTCGTAGCTCGCGCTTTAGTTCTACTGTTTAGATATGTTCCTAGAGAAAATTTAGTTGAAAGATGATAGTAGAAATTATGCGGACTAGGTCCGTAAACTGAGGATTGTCCTCATTGCTTCATAGAAGGCTTATGTCCTTAATGCACCGCTCAGTGTGCTGAACCTCGAATGTCGTCTGTGGATGTTGCGAACATCTGACATACACATTTTGATAACTACGTGATAGTTCAGTTAAACGGTTTAGAGTTGAGGTACCGAAGACGTTTTGAAACGTCGCGAAACATATGAGATGTTTCGAGGGCTGAAATTGGGATTTCAGGCTCGTGCCCACGTCAAGAGGTATAAGACCTCCGACGATTTTCTTAGCCTACAAACTAAGGGAGAAAAGCTCAATTGTTGAGCTTGTGCTCAGATTGTCTGAGTACAACAATCATTTGAATCGAGTGGGAGTTGATCTTCCAGATGAGATAGTGATGTTTCTCCAAAGTCATTACCACCAAGCTGCTAGAGCTTCGTGATGAACTATAATATATCAGGGACATATATGATGATCCTTGAGATATTCGCGATGTTTGACACCACAAAAGTAGAAATCAAGAAGGAGCATCAATTGTTGATGGTTGGTGAAACCACTAGTTTCAAGAAGGGCAAGGGCAAGAAGGGATACTTCATGAAACGGCAAATCAGCTGCTGCTCTAGTGAAGAAACCCAAGGTTGAACCCAAACCCGAGACTAAGTGCTTCTGTAATAAGGGGAACAGCCACTGGAGCAGAATTACCCTAGATACTTGGTAGATGAGAAGGCTGGCAAGGTCGATAGAAGTATATTGGATATACATTGTGTTAATGTGTACTTTACTAGTACTCCTAGTAGCACCATGGTATTAGATACCGGTTCGGTTGCTAAGTGTTAGTAAACTCGAAATAAAAGGCTGCGGAGTAAAGAGACTAGCTAAAGGTTGACGATATGTGTTGGAAGTTTTTCCAAGCTTGATGTAATCAAGCATCGCACGATCCCTCTACCATCGAGATTGGTGTTTGCGTTGAGCATAGACATGATTGGATTATGTCTATCGCAATACGGTTATTCATTTAAGGAGAATAATGGTTACTCTGTTTATTTGAATAATACCTTCAATGGTCTTGCACCTAAAATGAATGGTTTATTGAATCTCGATCGTAGTGATACACATGTTCATGCCAAAAGATATAAGATAGTAATGATAGTACCACCTACTTGTGGCACTGCCAATTGAGTCATATCGGTATAAAACGCATGAAGAAGCTCCATGTTGATGGATCTTTGGGCTCACTCGTTTTTGAAAAGTTTGAGACATGCGAACCATGTCTATTGGTGTATATGCATGAAGAAACTCCATGCAAATGGACCGTTTGGACTCACTTGATTTTGAATCACTTGAGACATGCAAATCATACCACATGGGCAAGATGACTGAAAGCCTCGTTTTCAGTAAAATGGAACTAAGAAAGCAACTTGTTGGAAGTAATACATTTTGATGTGTGCAGTCCAATGAGTGCTGAGGCATGTAGTGGATATCGTTATGTTCTTACTTCACAGATGATTTGAGTAGATGTTGAGTATATTTACTTGATGAATCACGAGTCTGAATTATTGAAAGGTTCAAGTAATTTCAGGGTGAAGTTGAAAGATCGTCGTGACAAGAGGATAAAGATCTATGATATGATCATAGAGATGAATATCTGAATTACGAGTTTGGCACAGAATTAAGACATTGTGGAAATTGTTTCACAACTAATACAGCCTGGAACACCATAGTGTGATGGTGTGTCCGAACATCATAACTGCACCCTATTGGATATGATGCATACCATGATGTCTCTTATCGAATTACCACGATAGTTTATGGGTTAGGCATTAGAGACAACCACATTCACCTTAAATAGGGCACCACGTAATTCCGATGAGATGACACCGTATGAACTATGGTTTAGAGAAACCTAAGCTATCATTTCTTAAAAGTTTGGGGCTGCAATGCTTATGTGAAAAAGTTTCAAGCTGATAAGCTAGAACCCAAAGCGAATAAATGCATCTTCATAGGACACCCAAAACAGTTGGGTATACCTCCTGTCTCAGATCCGAAAGCAATAAGGGATTGTTTCTAGAATCGGGTCCTTTCTCGAGGAAAAGTTTCTCTCGAAAGAATTGAGTGGGAGGATGGTGGAGACTTGATGAGGTTATTGAACCGTCACTTCAACTAGTGTATAGCAGGGCACAAAGAGTTGTTCCTGCGGCACCTACACCAATTGAAGTGGAAGCTTATGATATTGATCATGAGACTTCGGATCAAGTCACTCCCAAACCTCGTAGGATGACAAGGATGCGTACTACTTCAGAGTGGTACGTAATCCTGTCTTGGAAGTCATGTTGCTAGACAGCAATGAACCTACGAGCTATGGAGAAGCGATGGTGGGCCTGGATTCCAAAATGGCTCGAGGCCATAAAATCCGAGAGAGGATCCATGTATGAAAACAAAGTGTAGACTTTGGCAGAACGGCTCGATGGTCGTAAGGCTGTTGAGTACAGATGGATTTTGAAAGGAAGACGGACAATGATGGTAAATGTCACCATTAAGAAAGACCGACTTGTCGTTAAGATGTTTCCCGACAAGTTCAAGGAGTTGACTACGGTGAGACTTTCACACTCATAGCGATGCTAAGAGTCTGTTGGAATTATATTAGCAGTCACTGCATTATTTATGAAATCTTGTAGATAGGATGTCAAAAACCATTGTTTCCTCACGATTTTCTTGAGGAAAGGTTGTATGTGATACAACCAGAAGTTTTTAACAATCCTGAAAAATGCTAACAAGTATGCAAAGCTCTAACAATCCTTCTAAGGACTGGAGTAAGCATCTCGGAGTTGGAAATATACGCTTTGATGATGATCAAAGATTTTGGGTTTATACAAATTTTATGAGAAACTTGTATTTACAAAGAAGTGAGTGGGAGCACTATAGAATTTCTGATGAGTATATGTTGTTGACATATTGTTGATCAGAAATGACGTAGAATTTTTGGAAAGCATATAGGGTTATTTGGAAGGTGTTTTCAATGGAAAGCCTGGATTAAGCTACTTGAACATTCAGCATCAAGATCTATATGGATAGATCAAAACGCTTAATGGTATTTTCAAATGAGCACATACCTTGACATGATCTTGAAGTTGTTCAAGATGGATCAGTCAAAGAAGGAGTTCTTGCCTGAGTTGTAAGGTATGAAGTTAAGACATAAAGCTCGACCACGGCAGAAGAAAGAGGAAGGGCGAAGGTCGTCCCCTATGCTTTTGTCATAGGCTCCATACGATATGCCATGCTGAGTACCACACCTGATGTGTGCCTTGCCACATATTTGGCAAGAGGGTACAAAGGTGATCTAGGAGTAGATCACCAGATAGCGGTCTAAATTATCCTTAGAGGAATAAGGATATGTTTCTCGGTTATGGAGGTGATAAAGAGTTCGACGTAAAGAGTTACGTCGATGCAAGCTTAACACCTATCCGGATAGCTCTGAGTAGAGATACCGGATACGTATAATGGAGCAACAATTTAGAATAGCTCCAAGTAGAATAGTTATTTGAAATGGCTCCAAATGTAGCGTAGTAGTTGCATCTACAAGATGACATAGAAATTTGCGAAGTACATACGGATCTGAATGTTGCAGACCCATTGACTGAAACCTCTCTCACAAGCATAACATGATCAAACCCAGAACTCTTTGGGTGTTAGTCACATGGGGATGTGACCTTGAGTGTTAATCACATATCGATGTGAACTGGATTATTGACTCTAGTGCAAGTGGGAGACTGTTGGAAATATGCCTAGAGGCAATAATAAATTGGTTATTATTATATTTCCTTGTTCATGATAATCGTTTATTATCCATGCTAGAATTGTATTGAAAGGAAACTCAGATACATGTGTGGATACATAGACAACACCATGTCCCTAGTAAGCCTCTAGTTGACTAGCTCGTTGATCAATAGATGGTTACTGTTTCCTGACCATGGACATTGGATGTCGTTGATAACGGGATCACATCATTAGGAGAATGATGTGATGGACAAGACCCAATCCTAAGCCTAGCACAAAGATCGTGTAGTTCATATGTAAAGCTTTTCTAATGTCAAGTTAGACCATGAGATTGTGCAACTCCCGGATACCGTAGGAATGCTTTGGGTGTGCCAAACTTCACAACGTAACTGGGTGGCTATAAAGGTACACTACAGGTATCTCCGAAAGTGTCTGTTGGGTTGGCACGAATCGAGACTGGGATTTGTCACTCCGTGTAAACGGAGAGGTATCTCTGGGCCCACTCGGTAGGACATCATCATAATGTGCACAATGTGATCAAGGAGTTGATCACGGGATGATGTGTTACGGAACGAGTAAAGAGACTTGCCAGTAACGAGATTGAACAAGGTATCGGGATACCGACGATCGAATCTCGGGCAAGTATCGTACCGCTAGACAAAGGGAATTGTATACGGGATTGATTAAGTCCTTGACATCGTGGTTCATCCGATGAGATCATCGTGGAACATGTGGGAGCCAACATGGGTATCCAGATCCCGCTGTTGGTTATTGACCGGAGAGTTATCTCGGTCATGTCTGCATGGTTCCCGAACCCGTAGGGTCTACACACTTAAGGTTCGACGACGCTAGGGTTATAAGGAATAGATATACGTGGTTACCGAATGTTGTTCGGAGTCCCGGATGAGATCCCGGACGTCACGAGGAGTTCCGGAATGGTCCGGAGGTAAATATTTATATATGGGAAGTCCTGTTTTGGTCACCGGAAAAGTTTCGGGGTTTATCGGTAACGTACCGGGACCACCGGGAGGGTCCCGGGGGTCCACCAAGTGGGGCCACAAGCCCCGGAGGGCTGCATGGGCCAAGTGTGGGAGGGACCAGCCCCAGGTGTGCTGGTGCGCCCCCCCACAAGGGCCCAAGGCGCCTAAGGGGAGGAAAGGGGGCAAACCCTAAGGGCAGATGGGCCTTAGGGCCCATGCCTGGTGCGCCTCCCTCTCCCCCTCCACCTGGCCGCCACCCAGATGGGATCTGGGGGCTGCCGCCACCCCTAGGGAGGGAACCCTAGGTGGGGGCGCAGCCCCTCCCCTCCCCCAATATATACTTGAGGTTTGGGCTGCCCAAGACACAAGAGTTCCTCTCCTTCTTGGCGCAGCCCTACCCCTCTCCCTCCTCGTCTCTTGCGGTGCTTGGCGAAGCCCTGCTGGAGTATCACGCTCCTCCACCACCACCACGCCGTCGTGCTGCTGCTGGATGGAGTCTTCCCCGACCTCTCCTTCTCTCCTTGCTGGATCAAGGCGTAGGAGACGTCACCGGGCTGTACGTGTGTTGAACACAGGGTGTCGTCCGTTCGGCACTAGGATCATCGGTGATTTGGATCACGACGAGTACGACTCCATCAACCCCGTTCACTTGAACGCTTCGGCGTAGCGATCTACAAGGGTATGTAGATGCACTCTCCTTCCCCTCGTTGCTGGTCTCTCAATAGATAGATCTTGGTGACACGTAGGATAATTTTGAATTTCTGCTACGTTCCCCAACATGCTGCTACTTCCGCGTGGCGGGACATGTTGGCTGCTCTCGCAGCGAGGCGGGACATCTCTCGTGCTTTCGCTTCCATGCTCGCCTCTCCCTGGTGGCAATCTCTCAACCCAGAACTCACGCTGGCCATGGCAGACGCAAGGGAAGGATGCTGAATGACTTGTTTGTTTTTGTGGATGAGGAGTTGAGAAGGAATGTGCAGTCATCTTGGCATACTAGTATTTATAACCGAGTACTAATATGCTCCTAAGTGGGAAACCGTTTAGGTTGTGATCGGTGTGAACAGGTTTGCAATTCAATATACTTCCTCCGTCTAGGTGTGTAAGTCATCTTACGTTGTGCATCGCGACCAAGGCGGAGAGGAAAACGAGAAAACTTAATGTCTTTTTGCTAATTAATAGCATTCCATGCAATGAACTAACCACTGCATGTTATGTTTGGTAGTCTCAAGTCATTGCAAGCATGCACAGCCCACATATCTTATTGGTTGATATGCCACAAAACAAAAAACCGAGAAGGGAGTTAATGTACGGTGCCTAAGTGTTTTGGGATTATTTGGTTTTCATAAGGTGACTTACACACCTAGACGGAGGGAGTAGCGTGGAGTAATTTGGAATGTGACGAGACGCAAGCTCAAAATTTATTGACGGTTCTAGTTTCGAAGTGCGGCACTATTCCCAGATGGAGTACTTCTTTTTCTACTCCCTCCTTTCCGGTTTTATAGGGCTTATCTCAAAATTTTAGTTTTTCCATTTTATAAGGCTCAATTTGGTTGTTCCCCAACACATGTTCAGATTCCAAGGTGCATTAAATCATTGCATGCAAGTATTAAGAGAAAATTGACCAATGCATGTACTTTATGCATGCATGCATTGCAATTAATGCATTAAACCTATCTCTCGGGACTTCTCGCACTCACCATCGTGCCACCCACAAAAACTTGTACTCTGAGTTTAGTAGTACGTTATACAGGAAGAGAAGAGGTGCACGCGCGCACTCGTCCTCTCACACACGTGTCTATTTTTTCTCGAAAAGGAGGATGATGACCCCCGGCCTCTGCATCTGGGAGTCACACACACAAATTATTGAAATATATTGAGTGCAATGCTTTGATGTGTCGCGTCAACTCGTACATCAACGAGAAGTTTGATTATCCTCTCCCTCGCGGACTTAACTGCACCTGCCTTTGGCTGTATGACAGGTTGGCCACACACCTATAGGGCCCACCTGTCATTCACGCAAAGGCAGGAGCGTCCCTCCCTCGCCCATGAGCGTGTTGGCTGGCAAGACTAGGAGAAGCTTTCGCTACACGCTCTCCCTCCCGCATGTGGTGGACATGTAGCAGTTCAATCGATGTCAGATGGCCAGAAGCGTACTGTAGTACTCCTCCAGTGCAGTAGTATTCCATCATTGTTCGACTTCCCGAAGAGGCGAAAGCCAAGCGCAGCCCGGACGCTCGTGTGGCAGTTTCATGTGTAGAGTTGTCTAGGATAGCGTGTACCATGCCTGTAAGCTTAAAATCGTTGGGGTTGGCTCCATGCTATGTGGCCGTCTCGAAGTTTTTAAAAAAAATTAAAATAGTCTTCTGGCCCTACCCGAAAACTGCCATGCGTACTGCCCGGGAAAAGCCCCGCCCTCAACTTTTAACTACGCCAAAATAGTTTGAGCTTGTTCGTTCTATATAAATACAGTACTTACTGTATGTTTATTCACCCGTGGGGTTGTTTAATGAATGGAGGGGCGGGGAGCACAAGTGAACAATATTGTAGTACTACTAGTAGTAAGTAGGAGTCGTACAGTAGTCACCTTAAATAGAGAGTTTCTTTTCTTTAATGCCACGTACACAAATTGAAACGCTTGTTGTGGACAGAAAAAAGATAATCACTCCACTATATATGGACGCAGGGGCATGAGCTCTTGCTTTACTAGGGTTGCTCTCTTCATTCTCTCATCCTCTCCAGATATAAACAAGACAGTGGTAGCGACATTTTCTCTCTGCTCACCGCTGGTCACAGATCCAGCCGGATCCCTTCGGCCGATGTGTGTAGAGGACTAAAAGGTGCATCGTTCATGCGGTCATCGCCGCCGAGGGAGGAAACCCACAGCTGCCGGAGGGGCCCGATCCTCTGCCCGTGCCGTTCTCTCCGACACATGGCCGGCTTGGGAGGTCCTCCGACCCTTCTTCCTCCCTGCTGTATTGTCCGCAGATCCGACCTGCCGCCGCCGACATCCCGACGACCCTCAGGTATAAGTTCTTCAAAAGCGGCCTTGCTCTACTGCCCCAGCTCCCCATGTGTCTGCATGTGCATCTTTTTCTACTCCCGTCAGCTGTTCCAAAGCCACCTAAATTTTTAGTATTATTAGAGGTAAAGCTACTTCATGCATTCGAATCTAGGGCTTTGTTCAAACAACGAAGAAAGGGGGGAAAGTTGTAGCATGAATCTAGGACTTGATTCAAAGAGGAAATAATATGGTGAAAGTAGTAGAGACCGGATACTCAACCGGTCTCTTGGTTGAAAAAGGAAATAATGGGAAAACATAGTACAAACTGGATAAGGAACAGATCTATTATTGGTTGAAAAAAGGATAGAAAGTGGCGGCTGGTGGACAAGTCAACAGAGTATGTCCAGGATTAGATTTGCTGCCATCACATAGTAAAAGGTCTCCAGGATTAGATTTGCTGCCCTCACATAGTAAAAGGTCTCGGGATTAGATTTGCTGCCCTCACATAGTAAAAGGTCTCCAGGATTAGATTTGCTGCCCTCACATAGTAAAATATCTCCAGGATTAGATTTGCTGCCCTCACATAGTACAAGGTCTCCAGGATTAGATTTTCTGCCCTCACATAGTACAATGGCACTCCTGCTGCTTTCCCCAGTATGATAAGTAAGTTGATCCTTTACGCTGCTAAGTGTCCTGGTGTCCCCATGGTCCCATGCCCTTAAACCAACTCTTTAGCTGCTGTTGATTTACTGTGTCTGGTAAACAAGCAATGCCACCATTAAAGTAATCCCATATTTGAGGAATCTCATTGTTGATCGTAATGCTTCTGGTAACATGAAGCATTGCTGACATTTTAAAATTTCTACTGTCCTTGCATGATTGCCATGAACATAATTAAGATGCTTATTTTCATTTTGTATATGTTTCATATATTCCTATTGACCAGCAACTGTTTACTTTCTATCTTCTTGTGCGGATAGGGATATCCATTTCACCTTGTTGCTGTTGTGACCTTTTGGTGAACTGCACAAAACACTTTTTTTTGGAATGAGTGTCTTGTGCAGTTCAACTAAAATGTCACGTGGGCAACATCTCTCAATTTTGGTGGAACTACACAAAATGTTGATTGGAGTTTCCAAAATCTCCGTCAAGTACTGCTGGTAATCTCGTGCAACATTTTATTAGCCTTTGCAAGATGGAGCCGTCACTGTCACCACAATGGCACTTTATTTTAGTGGAACAGCACAAAAGGATAAGAAAATTATAGTTGGACCTTACATGAGCCGGACAGCCAACCTTAATGTTCCTCAATTTTAGTGCAACTACTAAAGAAGAACCTGCCAGCTCACAAGAGCAAGTACTTCTTGCTAGCTGAATGATGCAATCTTTGCTTCATTTCAAGTGAACTACAGAAAAAGGCGCATGAATTGAATCATGGAACTCCAGGCAGACCTCATCCAAGTAGAGCTGGAGGTTGTGTTCAAGGAGGCTGCTATTAAAGCGAAATCATGCTCTCATGTCTCCTTGTTTGTGCTATGCAAACATGTTGTGCAAACAAGAATACTCAACTACAGATGTTGTGACAGTCAAGAGCATTCACCAAGTTCTTCGATTGTATGACATGGCTAGCCAAGATGGATTTAATCCCGATATTCACTTTATCAAAAGGCTCTAATGGGTTGGTTCTGAATTTTGCAAGCTGGGAATCAGTGAGATGTGTAGGCATCTTTGTTGTACTTATTATTTGAATCTTATTTGTTGGTTCTGAATCTTGCAAGCTGGGAATCAATGAGATGTGTAGGCATCTTTGTTGTACTTATTATTTGGATCTTATTTGTTGGTTCTGAATCTTGCAAGCTGGGAATCAATGAGATGTGTAGGCATATTTTTTGTACTTATTATTTGGATCTTATTTGATGGATCTGAATCTTGCAAGCTAGGAAACACGGCATGATGATGCAGAGGACAACAACCATAACAAACAGTTCAAACTTGGTAGTATTATCTTTGTGAAAGTGCGACAAATGTGCTGATCGTGTGCGTCCTGAGAATAATAATTCTAATTGTTGTGCATGTTGATCCTGTGGCACTGATAGAACGAGCGAATGCATTGCTTGTTTTAAGTATAAATTTCTATTAAAGCTAATTAAATTTAAGTAAAGTGACCACTAACTCCTATTATTACAGTACCAATACATACCCGCTCGTGAACCGACGTGTGGGCGAGGGTGCATCTTCTGTCAGGCGTGCAGCGGACGAGGGAGGGGTAGTAGCTGTTGTCGCCTCTACACACTCAGCTTAGTATTGTCGCCTGCTGGATATGGACTTTAGCAAGGAGTTCCCCTTTGAGTTCGCTGTTCAGTCCTATGGCTACACCAAGTTGAATGTGATGTACACCAACGATACGGACTCGGTGAAGCTCTACCTCGCCTCAGTCCTATGGTTGCACCAGGTTCTGGAGCATTCGCCCGTTTCATCGGCAGCACCGACTGCACCTTCGCTACGGTGGAGAGAAGGAAGAACGCGACGATTCGGCCATCTGGTGCAACAAGCTTGTCGACATCCAGAAGCAATACAAGATCATCAGCAACGGGCAAGAGAAGGACTCTGTGGTTGACCTCGCTGAGACCATCATCGACCCCTGATACGCCAACATGAAAGAAGACGACCTGAACATGTGGGAGGTACCTCTGAATCTAGCCTAAATAACCTACGCGTCCAAGGACGCATACACATGCTACGACATGTACAGGCAGATCTTGGACATGAGGGCGTGTCTGCTTCCCGTAACCGACGAGTACAAGGACAACCGCAGCATCATGATCAAGCGTGCCAGGAAGGTCTAGATGTTGTACTTTATCTGTTTATAAGCACCTTTATCATCTGAGTGTTTCATGCATTAGCCTATGTGTCGTAATTATCTGTTTTGTTCAAAATATTTCTTTTAAGAACCCATTAACCTGATTGCTTTTTTTAGTGGCTATTTGCTTATGTATGTAAACTAGTTCACCTGTCCGTAAAAAAAACTAGTTCACTCGGCTGCCGTGCTTTGAATCTCCTTCCTCCCAACATATTCCCCTCCTCAGGTGGACCCAGCAGGTCTTTGAATTTTCTCCCACTTTCTTTTTCGATGTAAACTGAGTTTTCTCCCAGTACTTTCCCCTAGAACCAACTCAACTATCCCACGTCTAGCCTAAAAAATAACAATACCCCACGTACTATTAACTCATCAAATTAAAATGATATTTTATTTCATAAGTTGAAAATTCTTACAAAATAATAATAATAATTGTTTATATATAACTTGGCAAGTTAACTCCTAGTGATTGCGTACATAAGCTTGCAAAGATTTTACTGACGTGCAATCATGTGTTTATGTTTTTATAACATTTCTCCGTCTAGCCCAACATGATATTTTCACCCAACCCAGCAAGTCCGCGGATTTCGAGAAAAATGCAAATGGGATTTAAACGGGCTGCATAGATGCTACATCATTGTTTCACCCAGCCCACCAAATGGACTAAAAAACAAATGGACTGACAGCTGGGTCCACGGCCACAACCCAATTTTTTGTGATTTGCCAAGTAAGTCGCTTTGTCAGGCCTGTTGGGCTGCAAATCTTTCAAGACGAGGAGAGCTTCATTCGGCTGGCCGAGAAAATGGCCTATCAGTAATGAGAAATGGGTTGTACATTTTTAAAACACATCAAACCGGCAATTAGTTTCAAATATCTTTTTTTTCATTTCGAGATTTTAAATTACATTAATTTTTATGCGTGGAGAATTTGTTGAATTTTATATTGATATATATTTATTTTTAAAATCAGTTTGAATGTGAGTCAAAATTTCGGGATTAAAAACAGTTCGGACCGCACCGAAATATGCAAAATTTCGTATAATTTTTTAACCGTGGCCACAATATGGGCTGTAATGCTAACAAAAAGAATATGGGCTCCAAAAAAACCTTAAGAATTAGCAAATGGGCTGTAAATTATTAGAAATAATGGCAGATGGGCTGTATGCTGTTTTTCCACAGATTTGAGGCTTTCCTAAAAAAAGGTTGACGCACAAGCAGTGACTGTTGGATGGCCATCCAACGGCCGTCGTGCTTCTTCAATCTCTACTCTTCCTGCTCCAGCCGCTCAAACAGCGCCGGCGGGACTGCCTGCTCCCTCCTCCCCGCAGCCGGCTCTGCTGCCGCGCAGGCCTCACCGCCCCACTGTACTCCCATCGCTGGCCTAGCCATCCCTCTACTCACCCACACCTGCTGTTATTCTCCGGCGACGGCAGACGAACCAGTAAACCCTCGTACAGTCGTACTCCCTCTCCGCGTGGGAAACAACTGCCGAGTCTTCCTGCCTCCATGTCGTTCCCTTCCTAGGCCTCGCCGTCGTCCACCGCCCTGGTGCTCTCGGCGCGGCCTGGTCAACGTGGTCAACGACCGACATGCATCTGAAGTGGACTGTACGTGGAGAGGCCGACAGCTGGGTCGGCCGCACGCAAGGAAATGCCTCCTTATTACGCGCAAAATAATGATTCCTCCACCTGACCATCAGGGACCCACCGAAAGGGCCTCTGTATTTTCGCGAAAAAAATGTTACCGCCGCTGACAGCTCGGACCCACCAGCTATATCTTCGCACGCAAGGAAGTGCCTCCTTATTACGCACAAAAAAATGAATACTCCCCCTGTTAGCTGGGACCCAGTTATAGTGGCAGGCTGACTTGTGGGCCTAATAAGTTGACGGGAACGGATGGGCTTTGTCAACTTAGTCAATATGCACGATTCTAGCTCCAGTGACCGTACGATGTCCATCCAACGGCCGTAGTGCTTCTTCAACCTCTGGTCTTCTTGCTCCAGCCGCCCAAACCAGCGCCGGTCGTGCCTCGTGCTCCTGCCTCCCGTGGCCGGCTGCGATGCGGTGGAGGCCTCACCGCCCCCTACTACTCCCACCGCTGGCCAGCCATCCCTCTACTCACCACACCCCCTGTTATTCCACGGTGACGGCAGCCTCACACCACAGTGAACCAGTGAACTCTCGTACTCCTCTACGCGTGGGCATCCACTGCTGCGTCTTCCCCGGCTCCGCGTCGTCCCCTTCCTAGGCCTCGCCATCGTCCACCGCCCTGGTGGTCTCGGCGCGGCGTGGTCAACATGGTCAAGGAACGGCTTCCACCGGACGTGGACTGTACGTGGAGAGGCTGACAGCTGGGTCCACGGCCGCAGCAAGGAAGTGCCTCCTTATTATGTGCAAAGTAAGTGTTCCTCCACCTGACAGCGGGGACCCACTGGACGGGCTACCGTATTTCGTGAAAAAAAAACATTTTCCCCTGACTGCTGGGACCCACCAGCTACATCTTCGCACGCAGGCAAGGAAGTGCCTGACAATCGGGACCCACCTGGTCGAAGCGTACGTAGCGTTGTCATTTTGGTCGCAAACGTGTACGTACATATATACTGGTGGATGTAGAGGCGCACACATGTCGTAGTAGAGGCGCGTACGTGCGCGCACGTAGCATGTACACGTACGTACAGCGGCCAGGGTGCAAGAAAGAAAATACGGCCACGTATGTGTACATACGGGCGGGGTCTCGAACGCCTACTCGCGCATACATACGGCCAGGGCTCGTGTACGTGGCTGGGTCAGGGCGGAGAAACAGCGTCGTCGTCGTGTTCATGGGGAGGCAACGGAATGCGTCGTGTTCATGGGGAGGCAACAAAATGCGTCGTGTTCATCGGGAGGCAACGGAACGTGTGGGAGCCAACCGGCTGGGTCGGAACGGAATGCGTGGTCGTGTTCATCGGGAGGGCTTGGACGGAACAGGCGATGGAAACAAGGCCTGGCGTACCGCACAACGGAGGAAGCGGACCTCCTACGTTCGGAACGGGGTCCTGTTGATTGGGAGGGGTCTGGCGTATCGCAAAACGGAGGAAACGGACCTCCTACGGTCGAAACGGGGGTCCTGTTGATCGGGCGGGGTGTGGCGTATCGCAAAACGGAGGAAACGGACCTCCTACGGTCGAAACGGGGGTCCTGTTGATCGGGAGGGGTGTGGTGTACCGCAAAACGGACGAAACGGACCTCCTACGGTTGAAACGGGGGTCCTGTTCATCAAGAGGGGTGTGGCGTACCGCAAAACGGGACTCCACGGGATACTGTTCATCTCCACCGTCGACCTCCTCCAGCCTCCACGGGCTACCGTTGACCTCCTCCAGCCTCCACGGGTTCCTGTTCATCCAGCCTCCACCGCGCGCTACTCCACCGGCTACTGTTCAACCACCCCTCCACCGTCTACTGTTCATCCAGCCCTCCACACCATGGGGTCCTGTTCAACCACCCCTCCACCATCTACTGTTCATCTAGCCCTCCACACCACGGGGTCCTGTTCAACCACCCCTCCACGGGCACCCCTCCACCGTCTACTGTTCATCCAGCCCTCCACCACACCACGGGGTCCTGTTCATCCAGAGGCAATGCCACCGCTCACTGTTCATCCAAACCCTCCCCCCCCCCCGCAACACTCACTGTTCATCCCAGAGGCAACATCGATCGGCTTCAGTTAGCAGCAGTAGCAAAGGAATCGCTCGATCGGGTTCAGTTAACAGCCATCGATCGATCGCTCGGGTTCAGTAACGCGTAGCCTGCAGTGCAATCGCTCGGGTTTAGTTAGAGCCAACGCCTCGCACACACGCGCGTACGTATACGAGAGAAACACACATCGCTCGGCCCCCAACCTCCACCGTAACCGGGAACTCCCCGAAATTTTCCTCCCCGTCGCTTCTACCACGGTTTATTCCATCATGGACGGCCCAAAGAATGTCATGCAGCTGCGTCTCCGGCCCGCCCAGGACGAAAAGCCCATTTTCTGTCATGATTTTTTGTCATAGAAGTAGGAGCCCGCCACATCTATGATGATACCGGGTTTTGTCACAATTATCGTCATAGAAGTGTCATATGTATGGTAGAATTTTTTTTCGTTCGGCCCAAATGTCAGGGATGTGTCCTTTTTTTGTAGTGATGTTGGCCCATTAGTTCCCCCGGGGGTTCCGATAACCCCCCGGCACTCCGATAGTTATCTGGTGACCCCCAGAACTCATACGGTGTTCGAATATAGTCATCCAATGTATCAATCTTTATGTCTCGACCATTTAGAGACTCCTCGTCATGTCCGTGATTAAATCAGGGACTCCGAACTACCTTTGGTACATCAAAACACATAAACTCATAATACCGATCGTCACCGAACGTTAAGCGTGCGGACCCTACGGGTTCGAGAACTATGTAGACATGACCGAGACATGTCTCCGGTCAATAACCAATAGCGGAACCTGGATGTTCATATTGGTTCCCACATATTCTACGAAGATCTTTATTGGTCAAACCGCATAATGATATACGTTGTTCCTTTTGTCATCAGTATGTTACTTGCCCGAGATTCAATCGTCGGTATCTCAATACCTAGTTCAATCTCGTTACCGGAAAGTCTCTTTACTCGTTCCGTAATGCATCATCCCGCAACTAACTCATTAGTCACATTGCTTGCAAGGCTTATATTGATGTGCATTACCGAGAGGGCCCAGAGATACATCTCCGACAATCGGAGTGAAAAATCCTAATCTCGATCTATGCCAACTCAACATGTTAGAGTTGTGTCAAATATTATTGTACAAGGTAGGTTACAGTTGGACTTAGTTTTGAACTGTGTGTAGACAGGGTAGCGGTCGTGTCCTAGTAGGACACTTGTATCCTAGACCTCTCATATATATCGGGGTTAGACGCACGATGTAACCTATGCCAACATAATAGCACAGGCACGCGGGGGAGCCGGCGGTGTGTGCCAGCGCCCGAGCGGCCAGGGTGCGGTATTGTGACGATGTCATGGGGAGGAGCGCCCATAGTCATGCCCCGGGGATGTAGCCATATCGGTGAACCTCGTTAACAAATCTCGGTGTCGTGCCTCGTGTGATTGCTTAGTCCTCGGTAGATCGACGGAGTGTCTCGGATTATTCTAACAAGTGGTATCAAGAGCAAACGAGGTTGACGTGCTAAACATTGCTGTAGAAGCCGAAGGAATAAAAGGCAGTGTGAGATTTGTTAAAGGAAAAAGGCGTCGGGTATCTGTGTGTATATTTCCACCGGAAGCAAAGAAAAAGCGGGGAAGGAGAAGCTTTGGGGCTGCACGTGAGCAAGGATGAACGAGGATTTTTTGATCTTGTGCGCACGAGAAGGCTACTAGAGGGATTCTCCAATTGGCTCTATTTGCTTGGTACAGGTACATGCATGTACGGGATGGTAGAAGTGCATGGTACATAAAATAAAGGCACGGTCGCAGGTCCATGGAAGATGGTGTGGCGAGGATGGCGGCGTGCATATAAGGCTTGGACGAGTCTGGAGCGCATCGTGGTAGGATCATGCAAACACAGGGTGTCAAGAAATGCACGAAGATATGTAGGGTGGACACGACACATGGTGGAGCATGGTTGCAGTCGGATAATTTCGGCTGGGTCGGACTGGATTGTCTGATGGACTGACATGGATGTTGGTCAAAGCAGAAGACGGCGGTGATTTCAGCAATGACGACATAGGAGCGTGATGCTGATGGTGGCCGACTTCTGGGGCGTGGAAACACGTGGTGCATGCCTGAGGGCTTGTGCGGCTTCTACAAGACTACGGCACAGGGTTGATTCAAGGCAGTGCACACATGAGAGTTTGAAATCGACGGAGCGCGGGGGTAGCATAGTGCAGCTACATGGAGTCATGTTGAAGGTGGAGCTGGAGTCTGATGGATGACTATGCTCTGTGCTGATGGAGGGGCTACGGTGTAAGATATCAGAGAATAGAAGCATATTTCAGCAGGATAGCGAGAGACACATGGATCGGACTGGGTACCAGTGGTCTGATGGAGATGTGATACTCGGCATCGGTCGATGATGATCGGTGGTTCTCTATAGTGAGGGTTGAGGCGGAGTGGGCTAGCTACCCGGGAGACTTGACCAAGACAGCAGAGGCTCGACGCAGTTATAGCGCCGTGGTGTGCAGTAAGCACGGGACACAACGACAGGCCAAGGCACTGGTGGTCAGACATGTGGTCAGCCAAATTGTGCAGGGGGTGCTGAAGCAGTGTTGACGAGTACTTGATTCAAGTTGGTGACTGGGTCTATCGGTGCCGGTTGATGGACATGAGTTGACCATGTTTAATCTGAGAAAGTGGTGGAAAGTCTGAAATTGTCAAAACAGAGAGAGTACATGGTCGTATATTATGTGGTGATGGGTGCACATGGAAAAGTGTGGATGACAAGACAGAAGGAGGTGAAGTGCTATAGCTATGGGACATGCCATAGACTATCTGGAAAAAGGGTGAGACAACTGTGAATTTTGACTCAGGGTGACACAGGTTGACGGTGAAATTTCTTCATGTTTCAGACAGACGGTCATGAAAGAGCGGTGATGTTGAGTTCAGGTAACTCTTATATGTGATGTCCAATATGTGAGTTGTTCATTTTCACGCAGACAGTAGTCGGGGTGTGATGGCGTTGAACGGATTCTCCGGAAGTTGGGAGCACAAAGTAGAGTAATGAGGAACTTAATTTTGCTCGAGTGTTGTCTGTGAAGAACA
>NC_053025.1:323750973-323762751 GCF_003073215.2 Triticum urartu
AATACCAAATTCACATGACTACTAATAGCAAGACTTCTCATGCGTCCTCAGGAACAAATGTAACTACTCACAAAGCATATGCATGTTCACAATCAAAGGGGTAATAATATGCATAAAGGATCTGAACATATGATCTTCCACCAAGTAAACCAACTAGCATCAACTACAAGGAGTAATCAACACTACTAGCAACCCACTAGCACTAATCCCGGCTTGGAGACAAGAATTGGATACAAGAGATGAACTAGGGTTTTGAGATGAGATGGTGCTGGTGAAGATGTTGATGGAGATTTCCCTCTCCCTATGAGAGGAGCGTTGGTGATGATGATGGCGATGATTTCCCCCTCCCGGAGGGAAGTGTCCCCGGTAGAACAGCTCTGCTGGAACCCTAGATTGGTTCTCCCAAGGTTCCGCCTCGTAGCGGCGGAGTTTCATCCCGAAAGGTTGCTTATTATTTTTTTCCTCGACAAAAGACCTCATATAGCAAAAGATGGGCATCGGAGAGCCACCAGGGGGGGCACGCTAGGGCGCGCCCCCACCCTCGTGGACAGGGTGGGGCCCCCTGGTCTACATCTTTGGCAGGGATTTTTCATTATTTTTAACTAGATGTTCCGTGGAGTTTCAGGACTTTTGGAGTTGTGCAGAATAGGTCTCTAATATTTGCTCCTTTTCCAGCCTTGAATTCCAGCTGCCGGCATTCTCCCTCCTTATGTAAACCTTGTAAAATAAGAGAGAATAGTCATAAGTATTGTGACATAACGTTTAATAACAGCCCGTAATGCAATAAATATCGATATAGCATGATGCAAAATGGACGTATCAACTCCCCCAAGCTTAGACCTCGCTTGTCCTCAAGCGAAAGCCGATAACGATAAATATGTCCCCATGTTTAGAGGCAGAGGTGTCGATAAAAATAAAATACGGACATGAAGGCATCATGATTATTCTTATAATAGCAACATATATGGATATTGTCATATGATTTCCTATACTCAAGTAATAATCTATTCACAATGCAAAAGTATGAATCATAAACTTTATTGAGAACCAACAAACTATAATCTCAGTCATTAAAGCAATTGCAATTTATCATAACATCAGAAAGAGTCTATGTCAGAGTTTAAAAGCAAGTCCACATACTCAACTATCATTTAGTCCTTCATAATTGCTAACACTCACGCAATACTTGTGGTTATGAAGTTTTAATCGGACACAGAGAAAGATAGGGGCTTATAGTTTTGCCCCACAACCTTTTACCTCAAGGGTAATGTCGACAGTAATAACTCATGCTCCCCCACATCCAATTAGGTACATATGTCAGGATCTTTCCAACATACTGTGCTTGCCAAAGGATAAAATGAAAAAGGAAAGGTGAAGATCACCATGACTCTTGCATAAGGTAGAAGATAATAATAAAAGATAGGCCCTTCGCAGAGGGAAGCAGAGGTTGCCATGCGCTTTTATGGTTGGATGCACAAAATCTCAATGCGAAAGAACGTCACTTTATATTGCCACTTGTGATATGAACCTTTATTATGCAGTCCATCGCTTTTATTACTTCCACATCACAAGATCGTATAAAGCTTATTTCTCCCACACCAATCAATCATACATATTTAGAGCAATTTTTATTGCTTTGCACCGATGACAACTTACTTGAAGGATCTTACTCAATCCATAGGTAGATATGGTGGACTCTCATGGCAAAACTGGTTTAAGGGTATTTGGAAGCACAAGTAGTATCTCTACTTGGTGCTGAGAATTTGGCTAGCATGAGGGGGAAAGGCAAGCTCAACATGTCGGAGGATCCATGACAACATACTTTATCTCAGATATAAGAAAACATAATCCATTACGTTGTCTTCCTTGTCCAACATCAACTCTTTAGCATGTCATATTTTAATGAGTGCTCCCAATCATAAAAGATGTTAATGATAATATATTTATATGTGAACCCCTCTTTCCTTATTACTTCCTATTAATTGCAACGATGACCAAAGCTATGTCTGCCAACTCCCAACAACTTTTAATCATCATACTCTTTCTATGCGAAGTCATTACTCTCAATAAGATCAATATGAGCTCTTTGTTTCTTTTTGTTCTTTTCTCTTCTTTTCTTTTATTCACTCAAGATCATGGAAAAATAATCAAGCCCTTGACTCAACACTAATCTTTATTATATGTAGCTCACGGACTCGATTACATAGAGATATCATAAAGCAAAACTCAAAACTAGATCATGCCATAAACTTTATTCTACTAGATCAAGATACTACTAATAGGATCGAACTAACAAAACAGTAAAGATAGGAGTTGTGATGGTGCTACGATACCAGGGCACCTCCCCCAAGCTCGGCAGTTACCAAGGGGAGTGCCTATACCCATGTGATTATGTCTCCTTCTTTGTTGGTGGAGAAGGTGGAGGTGTTGTCGATGATGCGGGCTTGTCCATCTTCCAAGGCATAGGCTCACCATCATAGAAGGATGATCGAGTCTCCGGGATCCTCAAATCTGCAGCCAACCTCATCCTTTTGAATCTATATTCATACTCACAGTTTTGGTTTTGCAGGTCATAGATTTGGGCTTGGAGGTGCTCGATCTTCTCATGAAGCTTGAAGATGGCCTCCCCGATGTTGTCGGCATCCAACTTGTGGTTGCTAGTGGACTCCGCGATCATCATGTGGTTGGGGTTGAGTCCACGTTCCACCATCCCTTGACACTTGAAAACTTGTTGCTCCACTACTTCGAGCCTCGTCTCCACACTTCCGGTCCCCTTTGGTCCCTCTTCATCGCGGATGTGCAGCAACCCATCACACAACTCAATGGTTTGAGGGTATCGCAGCACCTCCGCGAGGTAAGGGTTGATGACCTTCTCGAAGAACTTGTCCTTGGAAGCACTTGGGGATGTCATGATAATCTAGATCTGTCAGAAAAACAGCTCAAAACCAGAACAGAGGAGATTTGCATGATACGGGAGTCAAAACCTTCGGGAGAATATATAATGAATTTTTACCGACCAAAATACTTACCGTGCAAGAAAACGGAGTCCGAAAGGCATACAAGGTGCTAACGAGGTAGGGGGCGTGCCCAGGGGGTAGGGCGCGCCCTCCACCCTCGTGGGGCCCTGGTGTCCTTCCCGGACTACCACTTATTTTTCTATTTTTCTAAATATTCCAAAACGGAGAAATGTTGCCTTAAAAATTTTTTTGGAGTCGGTTTACTTACCGTACCACATACCTATTCCTTTTCGGAGTCTGAAACGGTCTGGAAAGTGTCCCTTATGTATTCCTCCGGGGTTACGGTTTCAATAACATTGGTTTCAACATTTATAGGATTACCTGAGATATAATGTTTAATTCTTTGACCGTTCACCACCTTCGGATTTGAGCCTTCGAAGTTGTTGATTTTTATGGCACCGGAATGATAGACCTCCTCGATAACGTAGGGCCTTCCCATTTAGAGAGAAGTTTTCCTGTAAAAAATCTTAAACGAGAGTTGTATAGCAATACATAATCACCTACATTAAACTCACGCTTTTGTATCCTTTTGTCATGCCATCTTTTAACTTTTTCTTTAAACAACTTGGCATTTTCATAAGCTTGAGTTCTCCATTCATCAAGTGAGCTAACATCAAATAACCTCTTTTCACCGGCAAGTTTGAAATCATAGTTGAGCTCCTTAATAGCCCAATATGCCTTATGTTCTAGTTTGAGAGGTAAGTGACATGCTTTTCCATGAACCATTTTATATGGAGACATACCCATAGGATGTTTATACGCAGTTCTATAAGCCCATAATGCATCATCAAGTTTCTTGGACCAATTCTTTCTAGACCTATTGACAGTCTTTTGCAAAATTAATTTGAGCTCCCTATTACTCAATTCTACTTGGCCACTAGACTGTGGGTGATAAGGAGATGCAATTCTATGATTAACGTCATACTTAGCAAGCATTTTACGGAAAGCACCATGAATAAAATGTGAACCACCATCAGTCATTAAATATCTAGGAACTCCAAACCTCGGAAAAATAACTTCCTTAAGCATTTTAATCGAAGTGTTATGATCAGCACTACTAGTTGGAATAGCTTCTACCCACTTAGTAACGTAATCAACATCAACTAAAAAATGTGTGTATCCATTAGAGGCAGGAAAAGGTCCCATATAATTAAAGCCCCAAACATCAAATGGTTCAATAACAAGTGAATAATTCATAGGCATTTCTTGACGTCTACTAATATTACCAATTCTTTGACATTCATCACAAGATAAAACAAACTTACGGGCATCCTTGAAGAGAGTAGGCCAATAAAAACCAGATTGCTATACCTTATGTGCAGTTCTATCTCCAGCGTGGTGTCCTCCATAAGCTTCGGAGTGACACTTGCGTAGGACCTGTTTCCTGTTCATTCTCAAGTACACAACGTCTAATAACACCATCTACTCCTTGTTTATAAAGATGTGGGTCATCCCAGAAGTAATGTCTCAAATCATAGAAAACCTTTTTCTTTTGTTGGTATGTGAAACTAGGTGGTATAAATTTAGCAACAATGTAGTTAGCATAATCAGCATACCAAGGAGTACTACGAGAAGTACTTATAACATTTAATTGTTCATTAGGAAATCTATCATCAATAGGTAGTGGGTCATCAAGAACATTTTCTAACCTAGACAAGTTGTCTAGAACGGGGTTCTCAGCTCCCTTTCTATCAACAATATGCAAATCAAATTCTTCTAGCAAGAGAACCCATCTAATAAGTCTAGGCTTAGCATCTTTCTTTTCCATAAGATATTTAATAGCAGCATGATCAGTGTGAATAGTTACCTTAGAATCAACAATATAAGGTCTGAACTTATCACAAGCAAATACAACTGCTAAGAATTCTTTTTCAGTAGTAGCATAATTTCTTTGAGCATTGTCTAGAGTTTTACTAGCATAATGGATAACATTTAATTTCTTATCAACTCTTTGCCCTAGAACAGCACCTACAACATAATCACTAGCATCACACATAATTTCAAAGGGTAAATTCCAATCAGGTGGCTGAACAACAGGTGCAGAGATCAATGCTTTCTTAAGTATTTCAAATGCTTCTACACAATCATCATCAAAGACAAATGGTATATCTTTTTGTAATAAATTAGTCAGAGGCCGAGAAGTTTTTGAGAAGTCCTTAATGAACCTCCTATAAAATCCGGCGTGACCAAGGAAACTTCTTATACCTTTGATGTCCTTGGGACATGGCATCTTTTCAATAGCATCAACCTTGGCTTTATCAACTTCAATACCTCTTTCAGAAACTTTATGCCCCAAGACAATACCTTCATTAACCATAAAGTGGCACTTTTCCCAATTCAAGACAAGATTAGTTTCTTCACATCTCTGCAAAACTCGATCAAGATTGCTCAAGCAATCATCAAAAGAGGATCCATAGACGGAAAAGTCGTCCATGAAAACCTGACAAATCTTTTCACAAAAGTCAGAGAATATAGCCATCATGCATCTTTGAAAGGTAGCAGTGCATTACATAAACCAAAAGGCATACGTCTATAAGCAAAAGTACTAAAAGGGCATGTAAAAGTAGTCATTAATTGATCTTTAGCCGACACAGGTATTTGAGAGAAACCAGAATAACCATCTAGAAAGCAGTAATGTGTATGTTAGCATAATCTTTCTAGCATTTGATCAATAAAAGGTAAGGGGTAATGATCTTTCTTAGTAGCCTTATTTAATTTGCGAAAATCAATTACCATCCTATAACCTGTAATTATTCTTTGTGGAATCAATTCATCTTTATCATTAGGAACAACAGTAATACCTCCTTTCTTAGGGACACAATGGACAGGACTTACCCACTGACTATCAGCAACGGGATAAATTATACCTGCCTCCAGAAGCTTTAGTATTTCTTTTCTTACCACTTCTTTCATTTTAGGATTCAGACGTCGTTGAGGATCACGAACTGGTTTGGCATCTGCTTCCAAATTTATTTTATGTTGACATAGAGTGGGACTAATGCCCTTAAGATCATCAAGAGTATATCCAATAGCAGCTCGGTGCTTCTTCAGAGTTTTCAATAATCTTTCTTCTTCATGCTCTGAAAGGTTAGCACTAATAATAACAGGATATATCTTCTTTTCATCAAGATAAGCATATTTAATATTATCAGGCAACGGTTTAAGCTCAAACACGAGATCACCCTTGGGTGGAGGAGGATCCCCTAGGATTTCAACAGGAAAATTGTGTTTCAGAATAGGTTCCTGTTTAAAGAATACTTCATCTATTTCCCTTCTTTCATTCATAAACGTATCATTTTCATGGTCTAGCAAATAATGTTCTAAAGGATCACTAGGAGGTACGGAAATAGAAGCAAGACTAATAATTTCATCCTTACTAGGTAATTCTTCTTCACGATGTTGTTTACTAAATTTAGAGAAATTAAACTCATGAATCATATCATCCAAGCCAATAGTAACAACATTCTTTTCGCAGTCTATCTTAGCATTAACAGTATTCAAGAATGGTCTACCAAATATAACGGGACAAAAGCTATATTGTGGGGAACTCAGGACAAGAAATCAGCAGGATATTTAGTTTTCCCACACAAGACTTCAACATCTCTAACAATTCCCATTGCTGATATAGTATCTCTATTCTCAAGTTTAATTGTGACATCAATATCTTCTAACTCAGCAGGTGAAATTTCATGCTTGATTTCTTTATACAAGTCATAAGGTATAACACTAGCACTAGCACCCATATCACATAACCCATGATAACAATGATCTCCTATTTTAACAAAATTACAGGCACGCCTACCACAGGTCTATGTTTATCTTTAGCACAAGGTTTGGCAATTCTAGCAGTTTCACCGCAAAATTGAATAACATGCCCATCAATATTATCAGACAAGAGATCTTTAACAATAGCAATATTTGGTGCAAATTTAAATTGCTCAGGAGGTGTATAAGTTCTAATATTGCTTTTACGAACCACAGTTGAAGCTTTAGCATGATCCTTTATTCTAACAGGGAAAGGTGGTTTCTCAACATAAGAAGTAGGAACAATAGGATCATTATAAGTGACAGTCTTTTCTTCAACTTTAATAGGTGCAGCTACTTTTACTTCTATGGGAGGATGATATTTAAACCACTTCTCCTTGGGGAGATCAACATAAGTAGCAAAAGATTCACACAAAGAAGCTACTATCTCAGAGTCAAGTCCATATTTAGTGCTAAACTTACGGAAAATATCGGTATCCGTAAAAGATTTAACACAACCAAACTTAGGTGTCATACCTGACTCCTTACCTTCGTCGAGATCCCAATCTTCAGAGTTGCGTTTAATTCTATCCAATAAATCCCATTTAAATTCAATGGTCTTCATCATAAAAGAGCCAGCACAAGAAGTATCGAGCATGGTGTGATTGTTTTCAGAAAGCCGAGCATACAAGTTTTGAATAATTGTTTCTCTTGGGGGCTCGTGATTGGGGCATGAATATAACATTGATTTAAGCCTCCCCCAAGCTTGAGCGATGATTTCTCCTTCGCGAGGCCAAAAATTATATATATAATTGCGATCACGATGAACAAGATGCATAGGATAATACTTTTGATGAAATTCCAGTTTCAATCTTCTATAGTTCCATGATCTCGTATCATCACAAAGCCTATACCATGTCAATGCATCTCCCTTCAAAGATAAAGGGAAGACCTTCTTCTTAGCAACATCATCGGGTATACCTGCAAGCTTAAATAATCCACAAACTTCATCCACATATATTAGGTGCTCATCAGGATGCTTTGTTCCATCTCCTGTAAAAGGATTAGCTAGCAGTTGGTTGAGGAACAACTCTTTGCTCTACTGGTCGGGGTGAAGATACCCCGAACAAGCCCCTCAGAGGATTACCTTCCATAGTAACAAGTGACAGTAAATTTTAGCACACTATATAAATTTTTCCTTACCAAATTCCACCTACCAAAGGCGCTTCACTCCCCGGCAACGGCGCCAGAAAAGAGTCTTGATGACCCACAAGTATAGAGGATATATTTTAGTCCTTTCCATAAGTAAGAGTGTCGAACCCAATGAGGAGCAGAAGGAAATGATAAGCGGTTTCCAGCAAGGTATTCTCTGCAAGTACTAAATAAGTGGTAACAGATAGTTTTGTGATAAGATAATTCGTAACGAGCAACAAGTAAAAAAAGTAAATAAAGTGCAGCAAGGTGGCCCAATCCTTTTTGTAGCAAAGGACAAGCCTGGACAAACTCTTATATAAGGAAAAGCGCTCCCGAGGACACATGGGAATATCGTCAAGCTAATTTTCATCACATTCATATGATTCGCATTCGGTACTTTGATAATTTGATATGTGGGTGGACCAGTGCTTGGGTGCTGTTCTTACTTGAACAAGCATCACACTTATGATTAACCTCTATTGCAAGCATCCACAACTACAAAAAAAAGTATTAAGGTAAACCTAACCATAGCATGAAACATGTGGATCCAAATCAGCCCCTTACGAAGCAACGCATAAACTAGGGTTTAAGCTTCTGTCACTCTAGCAACCCATCATCTACTTATTACTTCCCAATGCCTTCCTCTAGGCCCAAATAACGGTGAAGTATTATGTAGTCGACGTTCACATAACACCACTAGAGGCTATACAACATACATCTCATCAAATATCGAATGAATACCAAATCCACATGACTACTAATAGCAAGACTTCTCCCTTGTCCTCAGGAACAAACGTAACTACTCACAAAGCATATTCATGTTCATAATCAGAGGGGTAATAATATGCATAAAGGATCTGAACATATGATCTTCCACCAAGTAAACCAACTAGCATCAACTACAAGGAGTAATCAACACTACTAGCAACCCACTAGCACCAATCCCGGACTTGGAGACAAGAATTGGATACAAGAGATGAACTAGGGTTTTGAGATGAGATGGTGCTGGTGAAGATGTTGATGGAGATTGCCCTCTCCCTATGACAGGAGCGTTGGTGATGACGATGGCGATGATTTCCCCCTCTCGGAGGGAAGTGTCCTCGGCAGAATAGCTCTGCCGGAGCCCTAGATTGGTTCCGCCAAGGTTCCGCCTCGTGGCGGCGGAGTTTCTTCCCCAAAGCTTGCTTATTATTTTTTCTCGGACGAAAGACCTCATATAGCAGAAGATGGGCATCAGAGGGCCACCAGGGAGCCCACGAGGTAGGGGGGCGCGCCCCCCACCCTCGTGGCCAGGGTGTGCCCCCCTCTAGAACTTCTTTCGTCCAATATTTTTTATATATTCTAGAAATAACTTCCGTGAAGTTTTAGGACTTTTGGAGTTGTGCAGAATAGGTCTCTAATATTTCCTCCTTTTCCAGCCCTGAATTTCAGTTGCCGGCATTCTCCCTCCTTATGTAAACCTTGTAAAATAAGAGAGAATAATCATAAGTATTATGACATAACATGTAATAACAACCCATAATGCAATAAATATCGATATAAAAGCATGATGCAAAATGGACGTATCAGTGGGCGGTAGTACCGCGCACCACCAGCGGTAGTACCGCTCAGCCACGAACTCAAGGACTAGACACAAATGGGCTTAGCTCAAGAAGGAGGAAGAAACTACTAGAAGAGAGAGCAAACACACAGGCAAAAAAATACCACGAGATGACAAGAAGCACACTCCTCTCCAAGAGAGGGCGGTGGCCGAGGCCACCTATGTTTGAGTCAAGAGGTATGGCACCGCGAAGATTTTAACCTTGGGTCCATGACCAAAACTCATCTTTGAAGGACAAGTACCATAAAAATGGCTAATGTGAAAGACTTGATCAATTTATGCATAATGGGGGGAGGGGGAGCTCATTGAGAGAACAACAATCCCCCTATGTCCATGCCTACACCTAAACAAGACATCATGATGAGTATGGTGGGGTGTGCAAAGGTTCAAGCCACATTGCGCGAATCAATGATATTTAGCTCATGCATTAACTCGTGAAATCTTGCTTCATACAAGGGCTTCGTGAAGATATCTGCAAGGCTATCATGGGTGTTGACATAGTTGAGCTCGATCTCCCCTCGCCTAATGTGATCCCGGATGAAATGATACCGAATCTCAATATGCTTCGTCTTAAAGTGTTCCACCGAGTTGAGAGAAATATTGATGGCACTTTCATTGTCACACCAAAGAGGCACTTTGTCATAAACGACACTGTAATCCTTTAAAGTTTGACTCATCCAAAGAAGTTGTGCACAACAACTACCGGCGGCCACATACTCCGCTTCGGTGGACGAGAGAGACACACAACTTTGCTTCTTAGAAGACCAACTCACCAAAGAGCACTCAAGAAATCTGCACCCTCCGGACGTGGACTTCCTATCCACTTTGTCTCCCACCCAATCAGAATCCAAATAGCCTACAAGATCGAAGTTTGCTCCTCTTGGGTACCATAAGCCAAAGTTTGGGGTATGAGCCAAATATCGAAAGATTCGCTTGACCACCACAAAGTGGATTTCCTTAGGTGCGGCTTGAAACCATGCACAAATTCCCACACTCAACATGATATCCGGTCTAGATGCACAAAGGTAAAGCAAGGAGCCAATCATGGAACGATATACCTTTTGATCCACCGCTTTACCATTGGGATCTATGTCAAGTTGGCATTTGACGGGCATTGGAGTGGAAGCCGGCTTGACATCACTTAGCTTGTATCCCTTGAGCATGTCTTGAGTGTATTTGGCTTGGTTGATGAAGGTTCCTTCTCTTCTTTGCTTGACTTCGAACCCGAGAAAGAACTTCAACTCTCCCATCAAGGACATCTCACTACTAGGAAAAGGGCTATAGATAGGATTGACACTAATGGCGCACCAGGGAAGTAGTGCGCCACTACTATATACTAATGGGGCACCAGTTGGTGATGCGCCATTAGTGTGGAAGACACTAATGGCGCACCAGAAAACTAGTGCGCCACTAGTGATAATTTTTTTTCATTTTAACATACATACTAATGGCGCATCCTACCTCTGGTGTGCCATTACTAGTTCTAACTAGTAATGGCGCACTAGACATCGAGTGCGCCAGCACTGAATTTTTTTTATTCTTTTTTTTGCAAAACTACTAATGGCGCACCGCCTCACAGTGCGCCATTACTAGTTTAAACTACTAATGGCGCACCCTGTAGAAGTGCGCCATTAGTATATATTTTGATATCATGAATATTTTTAAATATCATGGGCACTTTTTGATATCATGAATATTTTTAAATTTCATGGGCACTTTTTGAATTCATGAATATTTTTTCAAATTTGATGATATTTTTTCATATTCAATATGATAAGATATTGAATATTCATGAGGACACTCGATCTCGATCCCCCTCCATCTCGATCTCGATTCCCCCTCCATCTCGATCTCGATCCCACCCGCGCCTCCTCTCCCCTCTTCATTTTGTAAAAAATAATAATAATAAAGTGTAGACTACAATTGTTGTTAAACAACAATTATTACTGTTTTTATAAAAAAATTATTGTTTCATATTCATATTCATTTTCTAAAAAATTATTACATGCAACAAAAAAAATTACTTATGGCGCACCTCTGGCTGGTGCGCCATTGCTATATATAAAAAAAGATTACTAATGGCGCACCTCTGCCCGGTGCGCCATTGCTATGTAAAAAAAAGATTACTAATGGCGCACCGACCGCTAGTGCGCCATTAGTAAGATTCCCCCTAGCTAATTCCCTCCCTCTCGCCAGATCCCCTTCATCCCTCTCCCTCGCCCC
>NC_053025.1:323763751-323778939 GCF_003073215.2 Triticum urartu
CAAAACGCAGAGAGATCTTAAGAAGACGCCATGTGGAGCTTTGCATACTTATTAGCATCTTTCAGGATTGACAAAACCTTCTGGTTGTATCACATACAACCTTTCCTCAAGAAAATCGTCGAGGAAACAATGTTTTGACATCCTATCTGCAAGAATTCATAAATAATGCAGTAATCGCTAATATAATTCCAACAGACTCTTAGCATCACTACGAGTGATAAAGTCTCATCGTAGTCAACTCCTTGAACTTGTCGGAAAACATCTTAACGACAAGTCGAGCTTTCTTAATGGTGATACTTACCATCATTGTCCGTCTTCCTTTTAAAATCCATATGTACCTAACAGCCTTACGACCATCAAGTAGTTCTTCCAA
Source organism: Triticum urartu (assembly GCF_003073215.2). Lineage (NCBI taxonomy): Eukaryota > Viridiplantae > Streptophyta > Magnoliopsida > Poales > Poaceae > Triticum > Triticum urartu. The sequence continues at coordinate 323,764,125 of NC_053025.1, forward strand.
AGTCTACACTTTGTTTTCATATATGGATCCTCTCTCGGATTATATGGCCTCGAGCCATTTTGGAATCCAGGCCCACCATCGCTTCTCCATAGCTCGTAGGTTCATTGTTTTCTAGCAACATGACTTCCAAGACAGGATTACGTACCACTCTGAAGTAGTACGCATCCTTGTCATCCCACGAGGTTTGGTAGTGACTTGATCTGAAGTTTCATGATCACTATCATAAGCTTCCACTTCAATTGGTGTAGGTTCCACAGGAACAACTCCCTGTGCCCTGCCACACACTAGTTGAAGAGACGGTTCAATAACCTCATCAAGTCTCCACCATCCTCCCACTCAATTCTTTCGAGAGAAACTTTTCCTCGAGAAAGGACCCGATTCTAGAAACAATCCCTTATTGCTTTCGGATCTGAGACGGGAGGTATACCCAACTGTTTTGGGTGTCCTATGAAGATGCATTTATCCGCTTTTGGTTCGAGCTTATCAGCCTGAAACTTTTTCACATAAGCGTCGCAGCCCCAAACTTTTAAGAAATGACAGCTTAGGTTTCTCTAAACCATAGTTCATACGGTGTCATCCCATCGGAATTATGTGGTGCCCTATTTAAAGTGAATGTGGTTGTCTCTAATGCCTAATCCATAAACTATCGTGATAATTCGATAAGAGACATCATGGTATGCATCATATCCAATAGGGTGCAGTTATGATGTTCGGACACACCATCACACTATGGTGTTCCAGGCTGTATTAGTTGTGAAACAATTTCCACAATGTCTTAATTCTGTGCCAAACTCGTAATTTAGATATTCATCTCTATGATCATATCATAGATATTTTATCCTCTTGTCACGATGATCTTTCAACTTCACCCTGAAATTACTTGAACCTTTCAATAATTCAGACTCGTGATTCATCAAGTAAATATACTCAACATCTACTCAAATCATCTGTGAAGTAAGAACATAACGATATCCACTACACGCCCTCAGCACTCATTGGACTGCACACATCAAAATGTATTACTTCCAACAAGTTGCTTTCTAGTTCCATTTTACTGAAAACGAGGCTTTCAGTCATCTTGCCCATGTGGTATGATTTGCATGTCTCAAGTGATTCAAAATCAAGTGAGTCCAAACGGTCCATTTGCATGGAGTTTCTTCATGCATATACACCAATAGACATGGTTCGCATGTCTCAACTTTTCAAAACGAGTGAGCCCAAAGATCCATCAACATGGAGCTTCTTCATGCGTTTTATACCGATATGACTTACGTGGCAGTGCCACAAGTAGGTGGTACTATCATTACTATCTTATATCTTTTGGCATGAACATGTGTATCACTACGATCGAGATTCAATAAACCATTCATTTTAGGTGCAAGACCATTGAAGGTATTATTCAAATAAACAGAGTAACCATTATTCTCCTTAAATGAATAACCGTATTGCGATAGACATAATCCAATCATGTCTATGCTCAACGCAAACACCAATCTCGATGGTAGAGGGAGCGTGCGATGCTTGATCACATCAAGCTTGGAAAAACTTCCAACACATATCGCCAGCTCACCTTTAGCTAGTCTCCGTTTACTCCGCAGCCTTTTATTTCGAGTTTACTAACACTTAGCAACCGAACCGGTATCTAATACCCATGGTGCTACTAGGAGTACTAGTAAAGTACACATTAACACAATGTATATCCAATATACTTCTATCGACCTTGCCAGCCTTCTCATCTACCAAGTATCTAGGGTAATTCTGCTCCAGTGGCTGTTCCCTTATTACAGAAGCACTTAGTCTCGGGTTTGGGTTCAACCTTGGGTTTCTTCACTAGAGCAGCAGCTGATTTGCCGTTTCATGAAGTATCCCTTCTTGCCCTTGCCCTTCTTGAAACTAGTGGTTTCACCAACCATCAACAATTGATGCTCCTTCTTGATTTCTACTTTTGTGGTGTCAAACATCGCGAATATCTCAAGGATCATCATATATGTCCCTGATATATTATAGTTCATCACGAAGCTCTAGCAGCTTGGTGGTAATGACTTCGGAGAAACATCACTATCTCATCTGGAAGATCAACTCCCACTCGATTCAAATGATTGTTGTACTCAGACAATCTGAGCACAAGCTCAACAATTGAGCTTTTCTCCCTTAGTTTGCAGGCTAAGAAAATCGTCGGAGGTCTTATACCTCTTGACATGGGCACGAGCCTGAAATCCCAATTTCAGCCCTCGAAACATCTCATATGTTTCGCGACGTTTCAAAACGTCTTCGGTGCCTCAACTCTAAACCGTTTAACTGAACTATCACGTAGTTATCAAAATGTGTATGTCAGATGTTCGCAACATCCACAGACGACGTTCGAGGTTCAGCACACTGAGCGGTGCATTAAGGACACAAGCCTTCTATGAAGCAATGAGGACAATCCTCAGTTTACGGACCTAGTCCGCATAATTGCTACTATCAACTTTCAACTAAATTTTCTCTAGGAACATATCTAAATAGTAGAACTGAAGCGCGAGCCACGACATAATTTGCGAAGACCTTTTGACTATGTTCAGGATAATTAAGTTCATCTTATGAACTCCCACTCAGATAGATATCCCTCTAGTCATCTAAGTGATACATGATCCGAATCAACTAGGCCGTGTCCGATCATCACGTGAGACGGACTAGTCAACATCGGTGAACATCTTCATGTTGATCATATCTACCATACGACTCATGCTCGACCTTTCGGTCTCTTGTGTTCCGAGGCCATGTTTGTACATGCTAGGCTCGTCAAGTCAACCTAAGTGTTTCGCATGTGTAAATCTGTCTTACACCCGTTGTATGTGAACGTTAGAATCTATCACACCCGATCATCACGTGGTGCTTCGAAACAACGAACTGTCGCAACGGTGCACAGTTAGGGGGAACACTTTCTTGAAATTATTATGAGGGATCATCTTATTTACTACCATTGTTCTAAGTAGACAAGATGTAAAAACATGATGAACATCACATGCAATCAAATAATAGTGACATGATATGGCCAATATCATATAGCTCCTTTGATCTCCATCTTGGGGCTCCATGATCATCTTGTCACCGGCATGACACCATGATCTCCATCATCATGATCTCCATCATCGTGTCTCCATGAAGTTGCTCGCCAACTATTACTTCTACTACTATGGCTAACACGTTTAGCAATAAAGTAAAGTAATTTACATGGCGTTTCTCAATGACACGCAGGTCATAAATAAATTAAGACAACTCCTATGGCTCCTGCCGGTTGTCATACTCATCGACATGCAAGTCGTGATTCCTATTACAAGAACATGATCTCATACATCACATATATATCATTCATCACATCCTTTGGCCATATCACATACAAAACACTTGCTGCAAAAACAAGTTAGAAGTCCTCTAATTGTTGTTGCAAGTTGTTACGTGGCTACTATAGGTTTCTAGAAAGAACGTTTCTTACCTACGCCAAAACCACAACGTGAATTGCCAATTTCTATTTACCTTCATAAGGACCCTGTTCATCGAATCCGATATGACTAAAGTGGGAGAGACAGACACCCGCCAGCCACCTTATGCAACTAGTGCATGTCAGTCGGTGGAACCGGTCTCACGTAAGCGTACGTGTAAGGTTGGTCCGGGCCGCTTCATCCCACGATGCCGCCGAATCAAGATAAGACTAGTAACGGCAAGATAATTGACAATATCGATGCCCACAACTACTTTGTGTTCTACTCGTGCATAGTAACTATGCATAAACCTGGCTCATGATGCCACTGTTGCGGAACATAGCAGAAATTCAAAATTTTATACGCATCACCAAGATCAATCTATGGAGTAATCTAGCAACGAGGGAAGGAGAGTGCATCTACATACCATTGTAGATCGCTAAGCGGAAGCGTTCAAGTGAACGGGGTTGATGGAGTCGTACTCGTCGTGATCCAAATCACCGATGATCCTAGTGCCGAACGGACGGCACCTCCGTGTTCAACACACGTACAGCCCGGTGACGTCTCCTACGCCTTGATCCAGCAAGGGGAGAAGGAGAGGTTGGGGAAGACTCCATCCAGCAGCAGCACGACGGCGTGGTGGTGGTGGAGGAGCGCGGGACTCCAGCAGGGCTTCGCCAAGCACTACGAGAGACAAGGAGGGAGAGGGGTAGGGCTGCGCCAACAGGGAGAGAATTCGGTGTTTGGGCAGCCCCAACCTCAAGTATATATAGGGGAGGGGAGGGGCTGCGCCCCCACCTAGGGTTCCCTCCCTAGGGGTGGCGGCAGCCCTAGATCCCATCTGGGAGGCGGCCAAGGGGGAGAGGGGGAGGCGCACCTAGGGTGGGCCTTAGGGCCCATCTGCCCTAGGGTTTGCCCCCCTCCCCTCTTGTAGGCACCTTGTGCCTTGGTGGGAGGCGCCCCAACCCACCTAGGGGCTGGTCCCTTCCCACTATTGGCCCATGTAGGCCTCTGGGGCTGGTGGCCCGACCTGGTGGACCCCCGGACCCCTTCGGTGGTCCCGGTACACTACTGGTGATGCCCGGAACACTTCCGGTGGCCAAAACCATACTTCCTATATATCAATCTTTACCTCCGGAACTCCTCGTGACGTCCGGGATCTCATCCGGGACTCCGAACAACATTCGGTAACCGCATACATACTTTCCCTATAACCCTAGCGTCATCGAACCTTAAGTGTGTAGACGCTACGGGTTCGGGAGTCATGCAGACATGGCCGAGACAACTCTCCGGGCAATAACCAACAGCGGGATCTGGATACCCATGTTGGTTCCCACATGCTCCAGGATGATCTCATCGGATGAACCACGATGTCAAGGATTCAATCAACCCCGTATACAATTCCCTTTGTCTATCGGTACGATACTTGCCCGAGATTCGATCGTCGGTATCCCGATACCTTGTTCAATCTCGTTACCGGCAAGTCTCTTTACTCGTTCCGTAACACATCATCCCGTGATCCACTCCTTGGTCACATTGTGCACGTTATGATGATGTCCTATCGAGTGGGCCCAGAGATACCTCTCTGTTACACGGAGTGACAAATCCCAGTTCGATTCGTGCCAACCCAACATACACTTTCGGAGATACCCGTAGTGTACCTTTATAGCCACCCGGTTATTTTGTGACATTTGGCATGCCCAAAGCACTCCTACGGTATCCGGGAGTTGCACAATCTCATGGTCTAAGGAAATCATACTTGACATTAGAAAAGCTTTAGCATATGAACTACACGATCTTTGTGCTAGGCTTAGGATTGGGTCTTGTCCATCACATCATTCTCCTAATGATGTGATCCCGTTATCAACGACATCCAATGTCCATGGTTAGGAAACCATAACCATCTATTGACCAACGAGCTAGTCAACTAGAGGCTTACTAGGGACATGTTGTTGTCTATGTATCCACACATGTATCTGAGTTTCCTATCAATACAATTCTAGCATGGATAATAAACGATTATCATGAACAAGGAAATATAATAATAACTAATTTATTATTGCCTCTAGGGCATATTTCCAACAGATGGTCTTGAGTGCGGAAGCCGGCAGGTGTTGCTTGGAGCTGAAAACTTGGCACCCTTTGCAGTGTTTGACTAGTTCCTTGGCGTCTTCCAAAGCAGTCGGCCAGAAAAATCCATGGCAAAAAGCTTTGGCGATGAGTGATCTTGAGGCTGCGTGGTGGCCGCATTCGCCTTGGTGGATGTCCCTGAGGATTGATATGCCCTTCTCTGGTTCGACGCAGCGGTGGAAGACTCCAGTGACGCTGCGCCTAACAAGCTCTCGGCTGACGATTGTGTAGGCTCTGGCTCGGCGTTGAACTTGTCTTGCCGAGATCTCGTCGGTTGGCAGCTCGCTATTTACTAAGAAGTTGAGGATGGGCTGGGCCCATGATGGACCTGTGACTTCTTCTATTTGTCAGGACTGCCACTGTGATAGGGGTGGGTGGGCTGGGTGGTGAAGAGTTGGAGTCGGAGTCGGCCATCGCCTGTTGTGTTGATGTAGTCCCCGGGCCAGCTACAGTAGCCCCCGGGCCGAGTTCCGAATTCCCCGGGCCGGGTGCGACTATGGCACTCCCCGGGCCGCCTGTTGGAGTCCCCGCGCCACCTGCTTGGTTTCCCAAGTCGGATCTGACTGCGTTGGGGTCAGGTGGCACGAAGATGGAATCAGATTCTAGAGACAGCTTGATAGACGGCTTGAGGAGGCGGTGGAGAGAAACGCCGGCTTGTATGGCTTGCCGGGTGGATCCTACTCGTGCCAGGGCATCTGCTTGCATGTTGTCGGCACGTGGTACATGAAGGAACTCACATCCTTCAAAATATCCACTGATTTGCTGGACGAGGAAATAATAGCTCGCCGTGTTTGCGTCTTTGGCGTCCCAGTCACCGGATGACTGTTGGACCACCAAATCCGAGTCGCCATAGCACAGGACCCGGCGGATGCCGAGATCTTTGGCTAGCCGGAGCCCGTGTATGAGCGCCTCGTACTCGGCCACATTGTTGGAGGCGGCAAAGTGAATTTGCAATGTATACTTGAGCTTGTCGCCCTTGGGAGAGGTGAGGACGATGCCGGCTCCCAAGCCGGTGTGCATCTTGGACCCATCGAAGTGCATCCGCAAGTGAGTGGAGTCGGGAGCCGGTGGCAGGTATTGGGTTTCGGCCCAATCGACGAGGAAGTCGGCCAGTGCCTGGGACTTAATAGCGGTGCGGGGCTGGTAGAAGATCGCGTAGGGGGCCAGCTCAATGGCCCATTTGGCCACTCGGCCGGATGCATCCCGGCTGCCTATGATCTCGGCGAGCGGGGCAGTACACACGACCATGATGGGGTGCTCTTAAAAATAGGGCATGAGCTTCTTGGCAGCGAAGTACACACCGTAGCACATCTTCTAGTAGTGTGGGTAGTTCTGCTTCGAGGTGGATAAGACTTCACTTAAATAATACACCGGCCTCTGAACCGGCTGAGCCCGGCCTTCTTCTGGGCGTTGGACTACGATGACAGTGCTGACCACCCGGCTAGTAGCGGCAATGTAAAGGAGCATGGGCTCCTTTTCAGTTGGTGCCGCCAAGACAGGCGGCGTGGTCAGCATCTTCTTTAGCTCGTGGAAGGCTTGGTCCGCCTGTTCGTACCACTCAAAATGAGTGGACTTCTTCATGAGTCGGTAGAGGGGGAGGGCTTTCTCTCCGAGCCGGCTGATGAAGCGGTTCCGTGAAGCCAAGCATCCGGTGAACTTCTGGACATCCCGCAGCTTGGTGGGAATCTCCATTCTCTCTATGGCTTTGATCTTCATTGGGTTGCACTCGATGCCGCGTTCGGAGACCAGGAAGCCTAGGAGCTGGCCGGCTGGTACTCCGAACACGCATTTCTCGGGGTTGAGCTTGATTTGGAATCGGCGCAAGTTTTCAAATGTTTCTCTGAGGTCTTCCAGCAAGGTGCCGCGCTTCTCCGTCTTCACCACAATATCGTCTACATAGACGTGGGCATTTCTGCCGAGCTGCTTGAGGAGGCATTTCTGCATGCAACGCTGAAAAGTGGCACCGGCATTTCTCAAGCCGAATGTCATAGTCAGGTAGCAGAAGGCTCCGAATGGTGTGATGAAGGCGGTTTTCAGGCGGTCAGCTGGATCCAACTTTATCTGGTGGTAGCCTGAGTAAGCATCCAAGAAGCTCAACAGCTCGCATCCGGCTGTGGAGTCTATTACTTGATCAATCCTTGGCAAGGCGAAGGGATCTTTGGGGCAAGCCTTGTTGAGGCTAGTGTAGTCTATACACATGCGCCACTTGTTATTTTTCTTCAGCACGAGGACCGGGTTGGCGAGCCACTCTGGGAAGAAAACTTCCATAATGAAGCCGGCTGCCAGAAGCCGGGCTATCTCTTCTCCTACAATCCTCTTTCTCCTCCGATAGTCGGCGGAGAGGCTGTTTGACTGGTTTCGCACCTTCTCGGACATGTAGCTTGTGCTCGGCGAATTCCTTCGGCACACCCGGCATGTCCTTGGGGGACCATGCGAAAATGTCCCGATTCTCAACGGAGGAAATCGGCGAGCTCGCCTTCCTATTTGCTGTCCAGGTTTGCCCCGATGGTGGCAAACCTTTCTGGGTGATCTGGGTCCAGAGGTACCCTCTTTGTTTCTTTGGCCGGCTGAAAAGAACCTTGGGCACCACATTCCTTGGGGTCGGGGGACAGGGCCGGCTGCTTGCCGGCCATGGCCACGACTCGGTCCAGTATCTTCTTCTCTTCAGCAATTACAAGGGACTCGGCCAGCCGGCTGCTGGCAGCCGCACACTCGAGGATTTCTTGTAGTCTCCGGCTATGGTGATGATGCCCTTGGAACTTGGTATCTTCATCTTGAGGTAGGCATAATGGGGTATAGCCATGAACTTGGCCAGGGCAGGTCGGCCAAGCAACGCGTGGTAAGGGCTCTCTAGATCCACCACTTCAAACCACACCGCCTCTCGGCGGAAATGATCCTTGTCCCCGAAGAGGACATCTATCTTGATCTTGCCGATTGGGGAGCAGGACAAGCCGGGTACGATGCCATGGAACACAGTCCGACTGGGCATGAGCTGCTTTGTCTTGATGCTCAGCTTCTCCATGGTGTCACGGTATAGGATATTGATGCTGCTCCCACCATCTATCAGCACACGGGAGAAACGGGCGGCTCGCCTTTCCGTAGCGAGGGTGGCGTCCAGAACCAATGCGTAGGAGCCGGGAGACGGCATCACCTCTGGGTGATCTGTCCGGCTCCAGCTAATAGGCCTTTCTGACCAGTGCATGAATTCTGGGTTGTTGGAGGCGACTGCGTTGACTTCTTGGTGTTGTCGGCGCCGGCTACGCCGATCTTCTGGCTGGCTGGTGAAGACGACGTAGGCGGCATGCTCGTCGGGGTACTCGTCTTGAACTGCCCCGACGCTGGTCGAGCGGCCGGCTGTGGAGGAGCCGGAGGCGGCTGACCAGCAGGCGGAGGTGGCGCCATCCCCTCACCCTTGGAGATCCGTGTGAGCCAATGGCATTTTCTGGTCGTGTGGTTTGAAGGCTTCGCGCCACTGTGAAACTTGCAGGGGGCATCAAGTGCTTACTCGTAGGAGAAAGCTGGCTGCCAAGCCGGCCTGCCGCCCTTCTTCTTCTTGGGTGCGGGCCGCCCTTCGGGTTGTTCGTCTTCGACTGTGGCCACCTGCCGACTGGTGGAAAGCGGCAGGGGAGCCTTGCGCTTGTGGTCGTTCTGGTGCGGGCGTCGGCTGGACTCTCCAGCCGGCGTCTTGGGACTTGGAGCGAGCACCTTCCCGGAGGCGTCCACTCGGAGCTCGGTCTTCATTGAGGAATCGAACGTGGCGTATTTATCAGCTATGATCAGGAGTTCGTCAAGCGTAGTCGGCTCGTCGCAGAGGAGTCGGTGCTTGAGGAGGGTGCCAGAGGTGAAGTACTCTATAGCTTGAACCTCGTGCACTCCCTCGCAGGAATTGCGGAGCTCGGCCCAACGCGTGAGGTAGTCACAAGTTGATTCATTGGGCCCTTGGACACACAAGGAGAGCTATCGGGGCTTGGGAGCCCGCTTGTAGGTGCTGGTGAAGTTGCGTATGAAGGCTTCAGTGAAGTCTAGCTAGCTGTTGACACTGTAAGGCTTGAGGCTGTTGAGCCAGGTGCGCACCGTGCCTTGGAGCATGAGGGGCACATATATTACGGCAACACGCCTGTTGCCGTTTGCGATGCTAACCGCGATGGAGTAGTCGATCAACCAATCTTCCGGCTTCATGGAGTCGTTGTACTTGGGCGTGTCTCTTGGGAGCGAGAACCTTGGGGAAGGGCTCGTCGCGATGCGGGGGCCGAAGCAAGACGGGCCGACATCATCTTCTTCTTCCAGGGCCAGTGATCGCGCAAGGCGGTCGATCCGATGGCGGGCATCATTCTCGTCGACTCCTTCGCGACGACCCAGCCGGCCGCTGAGAGCGGATGCGTGACAGGTGGCGGGGTAGGGTATCTCTCCACGAGGCGGAGGAGGGGGGTTGCCCCGCCACTCCACGGCTCGAGGGCGGCCCTCTGCGTCACGCTCGATGGAGATTCGAGTCCGGCTGCGGCTGGCAGCCGGCTCCTTTTCTTTCTCGTGGGTGTTGCCCGCGGTCGGTGTTCGGGACGTCGCGCCGTGCTCTCGGCGCGGGGGAGGACTCTCGGCGCGGACTCTATCTGCATGCCGCTCTGTGGCCGCGTCGATAAGTTGCTGGATGCGTCTGGTCATGTAGGGGAGCTCATCAGGCCCCAGCCCATTCAACTCGTCTGCGGCCTCTTGGACGGCGAGCAAGTTCTCGAGAGGCGTGACATAGACTGGGAAGTCTGCTCCCAGCATGTCGGCGATAGCCGCGCCGTGTTTCTTGATGATTCCAATGTGGCTTGGCCCGTCGAGAGGCGGCGTGCCGAAGGCCGCACGGTCGACCTCGCGCTGGTGAGCCTCGGTGAGGCGTCTCATGGTGGCGAGCTTCTGGCCCTCCGCAACGAGGGCGGGGCGGCGCGCCTCCAATGTCTTGGCGTCCGCGTCGGCCGGGACAGGGACGGACAAGTCGTGCAGCACCGTCTGCGGAGCATCGTCGGCGTTTTCACCTGAGGGGGCGCCGTGCCTCATGACCAGAACCTCGGTGATGGCACTGCCGCTGCTGTCAGCTCGAGGAAGAGGGTCGTTGATGACCACCACGTTGGTGGGGAAGGCGTCAAGGGATGTCGTGTCGGAGTCGACAAGCATCGGGTCGGTGGAGCCAACCGACTCCAAGTCCGCGGCAAGCTCGCCGGAGACGTGGAGTGTCGAGGAGGCTGACGAGGTGGCTCTCGGGGCAGTCTGTGCCCGCGTCGGATGCGGGCTCGTCGGAGATGCGAGCCTCGCCAAGAAGATCGGCGAGGCAGCTCGCCGCGCAGGCGTCGGCGACGTCTTGCAGCGCATTCGGGGCAAGCGCCATCGGGCGAGCCGGGCTAGCTACGCGCATTGGGAAGGAAGAGGGTTCCCTTCCAGAGCAGGTCTCCGGACGCGGTGCACCTGGCCCCACGGTGGGCGCCAAATGTCGGGTGGTTGGTGCGACATATGCCAATGGATGGCTTATCATTGTGGGAGCCAATAAAACATCGCCGGTGCCTGGAAACGGGATAAGGCGAAGACATGCACGCCGGCGAATCTTACCCAGCTTCAGGGCTCTCCGTGGAGATAACACCCCTAATGCTGCTCTGCGGGGTCTCCGCATGATCACTAGCTCGATGGGTAGCTACAGAATGCTCCTTGAGCTGTTCGGTGAAAGGATGAAGGAGGGCCAGGCCAGCCCGCTCCTCTTCTCCTTGTGGTGTCTAAAAACTATCCAAAGAGCGATCTCCCCTGCATGGGAACCCTGGGGGTTTATATAGGCCTACCCCCAGGGGTACAATGGTAATCCGGCTGGGCGTGGGCCCTAGCCGTCTGTGTCTACGCCCGCCGGCTCTCTCCGCCGACTGGTGGGCCCGCCGACTGCCGACCCTTTGGCCGACAGGCCGGCCCAACGCTCGGGGATCTTGTCGGGGGCTGGTTACTGTTACCTTGATCCTGGTGACGATGGCTTTGTCGTGGTAAGCATGGCTACAGTGCCGCCGCAAGGCGGCTCATCACTGTAGCCTTACCTTCTCTTGTCTCCTTAATGAAGCACCTCCTTGGAGGGAGAGAGCTGGCCGGCTGTTGGAAGCCGGCCATACCCTTGGCCGACTGTGGGAAGTCTGGCCGCCTTCGGGATCTCCCTGACCGAGGGGGCCCGCCACCCACGGGTCGTACTGACCCCTCGCCGTGGGTGACGTCACGATCATCGTGGCAACAGTGCCGCGCCGGACGGGGATGGCCGCCCCGTACGGTGCACTGCTGCCATGCGTGCGCCGGGATTCAGGGGTGGCAGGCTTTACTGTAGCCACGCCCCGTCTTGTCGCTGTTATGTGTGTGCAGACTCTAAGGGCAAGATCTTAGCCGCCTGCTGAGGGGCCGGCTCCTGGGAGTCGGCCCTTCATGGCCGGCTTCTGGAAGTCCGGCCTTCTCATGGTCTTGTTTCTCAAGGATTTCAGGGCTGGGCCGCCTTTGCGCAGCCGGCTTGAGAGGTAGCCGGCTGGGGGAAAGCGGCCCCATGTCTTGGATGTGGGTGGCGTGCCTGTTATTTCTGTTAAAATGAGGAGATCATTGTATCATGGCTTATCCGACAATATGGGTGCTAGTGCTAGTGTAATACCTATTGACTTATACGAAGAAATTAAGAATGAAATTGCACCTGCTGAGTTAGAAGGTATTGATGTCACAATTAAACTTGCCAATAGAGATACTATTTCACCAATTGGAATTGTTAGAGATGTTGAAGTCTTGTGTGGGAAAACTAAATATCCTGCTGATTTTCTTGTTCTTAGTTCCCCACAAGATAGCTTTTGTCCCATTATATTTGGTAGACCCTTCTTAAATACTGTCAATGCTACCATAGATTGCACAAGAATGTTGTTACTATTGGCTTGGATGATATGGTTCATGAGTTTAATTTCTCTAAATTTAGTAAACAACATCGTGAGGAAGAATTACCTAGTAAGGATGAAATTATTGGTCTTGCTTCTATTGTCGTACCTCCTAGTGATCCTTTAGAACACTATTTGCTAGACCATGAAAATGATATGTTCATGAATGAAAGAAGGGAAATAGATGAAGTATTCTTTAAAAAGGAACCTATTCTGCAACATAATTTGCCTGTTGAAATTTTAGGGGATCCTCCTCCACCCAAGGGTGATCCCGTGTTTGAGCTTAAACCTTTGCCTGATAATCTTAAATATGCTTATCTTGATGAAAAGAAGATATATCCTGTTATTATTAGTGCTAACCTTTCAGAGCATGAAGAAGAAAGATTATTGAAAACTCTGAAGAAGCCATCGTGCTGCTATTGGATATACTCTTGATGATCTTAAGGGCATTAGTCCCACTCTATGTCAACATAAAATAAATTTGGAAGCAGATGCCAAACCAGTTCGTGATCCTCAACGACGTCTGAATCCTAAAATGAAAGAAGTGGTAAGAAAAGAAATACTAAAGCTTCTGGAGGCAGGTATAATCTATCCCGTTGCTGATAGTGAGTGGGTAAGTCCTGTCCATTGTGTCCCTAAGAAGGGAGGTATTACTGTTGTTCCTAATGATAAAGATGAATTGATTCCACAAAGAATTATCACAGGTTATAGGATGGTAATTGATTTCCGCAAATTAAATAAAGCTACTAAGAAAGATCATTACCCCTTACCTTTTATTGATCAAATGCTAGAAAGATTATGCAAACATACACACTATTCCTTTCTAGATGGTTATTCTGGTTTCTCTCAAATACCTGTGTCGGCTAGAGATCAATCAAAGACTACTTTTACATGCCCTTTTGGTACTTTTGCTTATAGACGTATGCCTTTTGGTTTATGTAATGCACCTGCTACCTTTCAAAGATGCATGATGGCTATATTCTCTGACTTTTGTGAAAAGATTTGTGAGGTTTTCATGGACGACTTTTCCGTCTATGGTTCCTCTTTTGATGATTGCTTGAGCAATCTTGATCGAGTTTTGCAGAGATGTGAAGAAACTAATCTTGTCTTGAATTGGGAAAAGTGCCACTTTATGGTTAATGAAGGTATTGTCTTGGGGCACAAAGTTTCTGAAAGAGGTATTGAAGTTGATAAAGCCAAGGTTGATGCTATTGAAAAGATGCCATGTCCCAAGGACATCAAAGGTATAAGAAGTTTCCTTGGTCACGCCGGATTTTATAGGAGGTTCATTAAGGACTTCTCAAAATTCTCGGCCTCTGACTAATTTATTGCAAAAAGATATACCATTTGTCTTTGATGATGATTGTGTAGAAGCATTTGAAATACTTAAGAAAGCATTAGTCTCTGCACCTGTTGTTCAGCCACCTGATTGGAATTTACCCTTTGAAATTATGTGTGATGCTAGTGATTATGCTGTAGGTGCTGTTCTAGGGCAAAGAGTTGATAAGAAATTAAATGTTATTCATTATGCTAGTAAGACTCTAGACAATGCTCAAAGAAATTATGCTACTACTGAAAAAGAGCTTTTAGCAGTTGTATTTGCTTGTGATAAGTTCAGACCTTATATTGTTGATTCTAAAGTAACTATTCACAACTGATCATGCTGCTATTAAATACCTTATGGAAAAGAAAGATGCTAAACCTAGACTTATTAGATGGGTTCTCTTGCTACAAGAATTTGATTTGCATATTGTTGATAGAAAGGGAGCTGAGAACCCCGTTGCAGACAACTTGTCTAGGTTAGAAAATATTCTTGATGACCCACTACCTATTAATGATAGCTTTCCTGATGAACAATTAAATGTTATAAGTACTTCTCGTAGTACTCCATGGTATGCTGATTATGCTAATTATATTGTTGCTAATTTATACCACCTAGTTCACATACCAGCAAAAGAAAAAGTTTTTCTATGATTTAAGACATTACTTTTGGGATGACCCACATCTTAATAGAAGGAGTAGATGGTGTTATTAGACTGTTGTGTACCTGAGCATGAACAGGAACAGATCCTACGCAAGTGTCATTCGAGTCTTATGGAGGGACACCACGCTGGAGATAGAACTGCACATAAGGTATTGCATCTGGTTTTTATTGGCCTACTCTCTTCAAGGATGCCCGTAAGTTTGTCTTGTCTTGTGATGAATGTCAAAGAATTGGTAATATTAGTAGACGTCAAGAAATGCCAATGAATTATTCACTTGTTATTGAACCATTTGATGTTTGGGGCTTTGATTATATGGGACCTTTTC
>NC_053025.1:323779939-323833484 GCF_003073215.2 Triticum urartu
TCCCTTCAGTGACCATCAGCGGCTAGGGTAAACTCTTCCCTTCAAGCTTCGTTGACAAGCTTTGTGATTCACTTCCTCTCTGCCTGCCGCTTCGACAGTTGGTGGCGGTGAGGAGAATTCCGATGCCTCCGCTCTGGTTAGTAGTTTAATTTAAGATTTTTTAGTTATCGCGGGTGTGGCGCTCGGTGAATGATGGCGCTTCTTCGAGTTTGTTTCCGGGCTCCGATCCTCTCAAGTTCGTCCATCTCTAGACATAGTCGACAGAGCTCCGGCATAGATTCCTGCCATTTCTTTGAGGCGATGAGGATAGGCTTTCTTGTCGTCTAGCGAGATGTGGTGTTGATCTATTCGAGGGTTTAATGGCGACGACTGCAGCTCCAGAACGCTGGTCCTTAAGTGGCGCGTCGACGGCTCGTTCTGGTGGCGGTAGTGGTCGTTCGGTGATCTTAGGATCTTGATGTAACATTTATTATGTTTGACATGCTCTATACTTTCTTTTAGGGTAAGGGCATCTTCAATACGGACTCGTAAACCTCCTGAAATCGTCCGAACCACGCTGTCCGGATCGCGGAAGCCATCCAACACTGACATGTATCAGTCTGTGCGGCGGTCCAGACGTGATTTCTTCCGCAAATTGGAGACAAAAGTGTGGGAGGTTTGCAGGAGTCTGGACACCCGAAATGTAGGACTCCGACACCCCCGTCCCATCCAATCCCTTCTCTCGGTCCCATTTCCTTTCACTCTGCCCTTCTCCCCCTTGCTTTGCATCAGCACCCTCCACTTCCGTTGTCGTTGTTGTTCGTCTCCGGCTGCCATAGAGGCATTGCCGGACGTCCGCAAGCAGCACCGACCCGCCCACTCACCGTTCTGACGGAGCTTTCAGCCCTGGAGACGTTTGTACCCAGGTACACTCCGCCCCCCTGTCGACGACCTCCATGACGGACACCACGCCTGGTAGGTGTTCGGTCAAATGTCATTGAGGTTATTTTCAAATGATATGTCATTTTTTAGAGTACGTAGGATGGTGAGCTACTCGATCATGGAGGATGAGTTGTTGTGCGATGCGTGCCTGGCAATATCCGCGGATTTCATAGGCAGGACCAGAGGGCCGCCCTTCTAGGAGCAAGTGCATGAAAAGTTTCACACAGAAAAGCACATTGCGCCCTACAACATATACATCATTCAATGACGCAATGTGAGGTCGTTGTCGTATCGCTGACACGCTATTCAGGTCAGCGTCATCAAGTTTTGCAATTTGGTTAGTCAGTTCGAGGCAAAGTGGCCATTGCACACGGACATGGAAGAGATGATAAGTTTTACTTTCTCTTCCTCAACTTGTTTATTGATTCATTCACTCAAGGTCTGTTTAGTACCAAGGGTTTTCACAGGAAACTTCAAAGGAACCAATTCCTATGGAAAATTTTGCGAGGTTGCGTTCGGGATACAGGAAACGTGAATAGCGAACCATAGGAATTTTTGTCCTCTAGCGCTGACTCCAGAGGAAAGTAAAAATGTACCCCAAGCTCATGTTTTGGGCGGAAGACCGAGGCAAGCCCCGTTAAGAACGTGAGGAGCTTGGCACTTTGCGCTGCACATCCAGATTAAAAAATTACTACTGCTCATACTAGCGTTTGGAGACAAAGGCGGCCAGTGTTCATTGCTCAATAAAGTATGCATCAGGCTACCCTTCATGTCAGATGCAATAGGCTAGCTTCCTATTTTTTTCGTGCGACACATCTTTTCAGGTTTCCCTTTGTTTTCTAGATCCTACGGATTTCTAGTCTTCCTTTTTCATTCCTACATTTTCACAAATTCCTATGTTTTAAATCCCTTTTTTCCGAACAGAACCTCAATGTTCGTCTACACATTATGTGCAGTCCGCACGCGCCGTGCGTGTACCACAGGTCAGTTGAACGGTCATTTACGTGCACACATTGTTGGATGAATCTGAAGGAACAATATGTGTGGGAGGACATGATCCGTTCATGAAAAACTTGTTGGACATTCGGGATCTAGTCGAATTTGAGACCTTATTGTACTAGACTTAATTTTCATGCTATGTGCGAATGATATGTGTGGCTGGTTTGCATGAATTTCGCCTGCTTTGTTAAAATACTGTTTGAAATGTATGCGGCTAGTATTGGATGATGTCTTTTCACGTTCGTGTCCGCAGGCTAATCCCCTGTCCGTGAAAGAATGCGGTAGGTTTTTTAGAAGTTGCCGTTGGAGATGCCTCAACAAGCTCCGTGCTTCTAGAACTTTGATCATATATCTAGATTATTTCGAAATGAAAAAAAAAAATCACTTCGGAGTGTGAACATCGTGAACCGCTGGTCCTTGGCTCCTTGCTAACCAGCCTGTCGCGCGTGCACGCCGATGGCCGCCCGAAACTACGACGAGGCGTTGGGCTAGTAGGGGCCCATCGCGATGAATGCTACCGGGCCCAGCGTGGGCCACTTACTTGCACCAGGACGAGTCCTTTTTTACCCAATGCGTAAGGCTGGTCATAGTGAGGAGTGACTTATGTTGAAATATGAGATGGGTCTAGAGCCCATATGACAATTTCAGATTTGATCCTAAGGACCCATGTAGGTGGCATGACAAGGTGGTGGGAAGTTTAGTCCCACCCTGAAAGTGGAAGGAGAGTTGGAGTTGTTTATAAGGGATCCTCTCCATCATGCTATTGGAGCTTGAGAAGAGATGAGGCCCTCGCACACTCCTTCTCCTCGCCGCGCCGCAAGTTGCGGGATTGAGCCGAGCCGAGCTCACTCCTATGCGCTTCTTTTTGAAGGTCAGGATCGCGGGCCTCATCTCTTCTTTTTGCTTCTTTTCGAAGGTCAGGATCGCGGGCCTCATCTCTTCTTTTTGCTTCTTTTTGACGTCGAATCGTGGGCTACCGACCTTCTCGTGTTTCTTTCTGTTGTAGCAGTACTAGCGATATGCGTAGATGTTTCTACTATATGCGTAGTACATGCTCTGTTAGATCATAATCAGTGTGTTATCAATGCTGTCCATGTCATGCTCATGATTTATTCATGGATTAACTTAATCGAAAAACTGCCTATTTTCTTATCAATCCAAAAACCTAATGTGTGTAGGAGTTTTTTGAATTCTGGTTATGCTGCTGCACTGAAACCGTCCCCGTTTACGGGGACGTACTTTAAGCGTTGGCAGACTAAAACCATCTTATGGCTCACGGCCATGAACTTGTTCTGGGTCACCGGTGTGACTCCCACAGGAACGATCGCTCCTGAACAGGAGAAGGTGTTCAAGGAGGCCACTGTCGTGTTCCTCGGGGCAGTTCTGAGCGTGATTGGAGATAAGCTGGTTGACGCATATTTGCATGTGCGGTCTGCCAAGGACTTGTGGGAGGTGCTCGAATCTAAGTTCGGGGCTGCCGATGCAGGGAGCGAGATGTATATTATAGAGCAGTTCCACGATTACAAGATGGTTGAAAACCGTCCTGTATTGGAGCAGGCTCATGAGATAATATGCATTGTTAAGGAGCTTGAACTTCTTAAGTGCGAGTTACCGGGCAAGTTTGTCGCGGGCTGCATAATCGCTAAGCTTCCCAATTCCTGGAGGAACTTTGCCACCACTCTGAAACATCAGAGGCGTGAATTCTCTGTGGAGATGTCATTGGCCATCTGAGTGTTGAGCAGAATTCAAGGGCAAAGGACTCGCACGGAAAAGGGGTAGAAGGAACTTCTTGGCCAATATGGTGCATCAGAAGAACTCCAATTCCACAAGTCCAAGGGAAAGAACGGTGTCCAACAGATGCCGACTTTAAGAAGAAGGGTAAGAAGACCTTCAAGAAGAATAAGAAGGATGAGGGCTGCTTTACTTGTGGTTCGCTTGAACATTGGGCCAACAAGTGCCCAAACAAGTATAAGAAGCAAGGGCAGGACTCCAAGTCTGTCAATATGATTGTGAGCAACAATGAGAGTGGTGCATCTGGGTATGGTAATTTATTTGCTGTATTTTCAGTTTGGCCGTCCACCGATTGGTGGGTCGACACAGGTGCAGGTGTTCATGTGTGTGCTGACATTTCATTGTTTTCTTCTTACCAGGCCACAGGTCACGGGTCCGTACTGATGGGGAATGGCGCGAGTGCTTCTGTTCTTGGTGTTGGCACGGTCGATCTGAAGTTTACTTCAGGAAGGATCGTGTAGCTGAAGAACGTGCAGCATGTCCCCGCCATCAAGAGAGCCTCGTTAGTGGCTCCCTTCTATGTAGAGAAGGGTTTAAGTTGGTATTCGAGTCTAATAAATTAGTTGTTACAAATATGGACTATTTGTTGGAAAGGGTTATGAATGCGGAGGCATGTTCCGCCTTTCTCTTGCAGATCTATGTAATAAAGTCGTGAACAATATTCATTTGAGTGTTAATGAATCTGAAGTCTGGCATTCACGTCTTTGTCACATTAGTTTCGGTGTTATGACGCGGCTAGCAAAATCGAATTTAATCCCGAGTTTCACTTTAGCCAAAGGTTTTAAGTGCCATTCATGTGTGCAATCTAAGCAACCTCGCAAGCCTCACAAGGCAGCAGAGGAGAGACACTTGGCGCCATTGGAAACTCATACATTCTGATCTTTGTGAGATGAATGGTGTGTTGACTAAAGGTGGAAAGAAATATTTCATGACTTTGATAGATGATTTGCACTAGATATTGCTATGTGTATCTGTTAAATACTAAAGATGAGGCTCTACACTACTTCAAAATCTATAAGGCAGAAGTTGAGAATCAACTTGAAAATAAAATTAAACGAGTCCGGTCAGATCATGGTGGAGAGTACTTATCTTGAAAGAGTTTGATGCCTTTTGTGCGGAACACAGACATTATTCACGAGAGGACGCCTCCCTACTCACCCCAGTCAAACGGGGTTGCCGAGCGAAAAAACCATACTCTAACTGATTTGGTTAACGCCATGTTAGATACGTCGGGTTTATCCAAGGCATGGTGGGGGGAGGCTATAATGACATCCTGTCATGTCCTTGAATAAAGTTCCGACAAAGGATAACTAGATCACTCCTTACAAGAAGTGGACCAAGAGAAGGACAACACTCTCGTACTTACGTACCTGGGGATGCTTGGCGAAAGTTAATGTGCCGATCCCCAAAAAGCGTAAGCTTGGACCAAAGACTGTGGACTGTGTTAATTTGGGCTACGCTATGAATAGTGTTGGCTATAGATTTCTAGTAGTGAAATCTGAGGTACCTGACATGAAGGTCGGTACAATTACGGAGTCTAAAGATGCTACATTCTTTGAGGACATTTTTCCCATGAGAGATGTACAAAGCACTTCTAGACAGGAATCTAAGGAGACTCCTGAACCTGCCATTCCGATGGAATATTATAATCAAACACATGATGAAAATCCTGAGGAGGATAATGAGGAATCCCTTGGTAGGGGCAAGATACAAAGGACTGTAAAGACCTTTGGTGATGATTTCTTCATATACCTCGTGGAGGATAATCCCACTTCTATTTCAGAAGCGTATGCATCTCCAGAAGCTGACTACTGGAAGGATGCGGTCCGTAGCAAGATGGATTCCATCATGGCTAACGGGACTTGGGAGCTTACTGAACGTCCTTATGGTTGCAAACCATTAGGATGCAAGTGGGTGTTCAAGAAGAAGCTTAGGCCTGACGGTACGATAGAAAAGTACAAGGCTAGGCTTGTGGCCAAGGGCTACGCCCAGAAAGAAGAAGAAGATTTCTTCGACACCTATTCACCTATGGCCAGACTGACCATCATTCGAGTATTACTCTTGTTGGCGGCCTCACATGGTCTTCTCATTCATCAGATGGATGTTAAGACGGCTTCCCTGAACGGAGAGCTAAAGGAGGAAATCTATATGCAACAGCCTGATGGCTTTGTAATGGGAGGTCAGGAAGGAAAGGTGTGTAAGTTGGTGAAATCTTTGTATGGCCTGAGACAAGCGCCTAAGCAATGGCATGACAAGTTTAATGAAACATTGACATCTGTTGGCTTTGTTGTTAATGAGGCCGACAAATGTGTATACTATCGCTATGGTGGGGGCGAAGGAGTTATACTGTGTTTGTATGTTGATGACATACTGATATTTGGGACTAATCTCAAGTTGATCAAGGAAGTTAAGTCTTTCCTATCTCAGAACTTTGAGATGAAGGACCTTGGAGTGGCTGATGTTATCTTGAACATCAAGCTATTGAGAGATGATGAAGGTGGGATTACACTTCTGCAATCCCATTATGTTGAGAAGGTGTTGAGTCATTTTGGATATTCGGACTGCAAACCATCTCAAACACCATATGATCCTAGTGTGCTGATTCGAAAGTCTAAAGGCACAGCTATAGATCAATTGAGATACTCTCAGATTGTTGGTTCACTCCAGTATCTAGCGAGCGCAATGAGGCCTGACATTGCATTTGCTATTAGCAAACTGAGCCGGTTTGTTTCCAAATCGGGTGATGTAAATTGGCGTGTTCTTGAGAGAGTTATGCGCTATCTGAAAGGTACTATGAACTATGAACTTCACTATACCGGATACCCGTCGGTACTTGAAGGGTATAGTGATGCGAATTGGATCTCTGATGCTGATGAGATGAAGGCCACAACTGGGTATATGTTTACTCTTGGAGGTGGTGCTGTTTGCTGGAAGTCTTGCAAGCAAACGATCTTAACAAGATCGACAATGGAAGCAGAATTAACAGCATTAGACACATCGGGTGGCGAAGCAGCATGGCTTCGAGATCTGTTGATGGACTTGCCAGTGGTTGAGAAGCCGGTTCTGGCCGTCCTTATGAGCTGTGACAATCAAACAGTTATTGTCAAGGTGAAGAGTTCAAAGGACAACATGAAGTCCAACAAACACATAAGAATGAGATTGAAAGCTGTCAGAAAATTGAGGAACTCCGGAGTGATAGCATTAGATTATATTCAAACGACTAAGAATCTGGCAGATCCCTTTACTAAAGGGCTATCACGTGTTGTGATAGATAGCGCATCAAGGGAGATGGGTATGAGACCCACATGAGTTGCCTTGGTAGTAACCCAACCTATGTGATCGGAGATCCCGTGAAGTAGGACCTGGGAAAACAAGCCAGTGGTGAACTGAGGAGAGTAACTTTAATTACCCACTCCGTTGGAGATGCAATACTCTCGGAAACTATATGGAAGGATGACTACTGTCTTAATGTGTTCCAAGGCTTATATGCATAAGCAAGATGCTATCCTACAGAGCGATCTTTGGAGGAACACACCTATATGAGCCCGACTGCTAGTCACAGTCTATGAGATTGGGGTGATCTCTAGCAAGCTCATGAACAGGCCAGGAGTGTGACTAATATGCTCCACCCGAGGGGTCGGCCTTCGGCAGCCTCGTATCAGTGAGACTTGTGGTGAAACTTCTTGACGCCAAACTGACAATTCAAGGCATAGTCCATTGTTCAGTTGTGAAGTAGTGCAACTACTTGGTCTAGGTGGAGCTCAACCTTAATCGGTCTTCACTGAGATGCTGGTATATCAAACAGCGTTTGGAACAAAGGACAAAGTGGGCCCCTGAGATCTGGTGGGGGATTGTTGAAATATGAAATGGGCCTAGAGCCCATATGACAATTTCAGATTTGATCTCTAAGGGCCCATGTAGGTGGCATGACAAGGTGGTGGAAAGTTTAGTCCCACCCCGGAAGTGGAAGGAGAGTTGGAGTGGTTTATAAGGGATTCTCTTCCTCATGCTATTGGAGCTTGAGAAGAGATGAGGCCCTCGCGCACTCCTCCTCCGCTTGCCTCGCCACGCCACGCCTCGCCACGACGCGCCGCGGGTTGCGGGATTGAGCCAAGCCGAGCTCACTCCTATGCGCTTCTTTTTGCCGGTCAGGAACGGAGAGTCTTTGACAGGTGGGGCCATGAATTGAGACGTCGGATCATGAGCTACCGACTTGGATGTGGGTTCAGCCCACGTCTTTGCACGCGCAGCCGCACATATATATGTGGGACGCTGCCAACCCTAGCCGCCACGAAACAGCACGCATCTCTGCCTCCACGCCCACGTCGTTCCTCTGCTGCTGCCGTCGGCGACTCCGTCCCGTTCACCGCGTACACGGTTGATGGGAGAGCAGGCCTCCGAAACCCCGCTTCTGCGGATCCTGTACGAGAGAGGGGCGATTAGGTTTTTGGGTAGCGATTACGCGACTGCTCGCTTCTGTTCATCTACGTTCGCATCACCTTCGTCATCACCATGTCGACCGACGCCGACCGTGCCGCTGCTGAGAAGGCCGAGGCCGACAAGAAGGCCGCCGAGGATGCCGCGGCTGCTGCCGCCGCCAAAGAGAGAGAGATAAGTTATACTAAGTTCAAACATCGTTTATCCTTCTCGTGTTTCTTTCTGTTGTAGCAGTACTAGCGATATGCGTAGATGTTTCTACTATATGCGTAGTAC
Source organism: Triticum urartu (assembly GCF_003073215.2). NCBI lineage: Eukaryota > Viridiplantae > Streptophyta > Magnoliopsida > Poales > Poaceae > Triticum > Triticum urartu. Next base: position 323,788,364 of record NC_053025.1, read on the forward strand.
ATGCTCTGTTAGATCGTAATCAGTGTGTTATCAATGCTGTCCATGTCATGCTCATGATTTATTCATGGATTAATTAATCAAAAAAACTGCCTATTTTCTTATCAATCCAAAAACCTAATGTGTGTAGGAGTTTTTCGAATTCTGGTTTTGCTGCTGCACTGAAACCGTCCCCGTTTACGGGGACGTACTTTAAGCGTTGGCAGACTAAAACCACCTTATGGCTCACGGCCATGAACGTGTTCTGGGTCGCCGGTGTGACTCCCACAGGAACGATCGCTCCTAGATCAGGAGAAGGCGTTCAAGGAGGCCACTGTCGTGTTCCTCGGGGCAGTTCTGAGCGTGATTGGAGATAAGCTGGTTGACGCATATTTGCATGTGCGGTCTGCCAAGGACTTGTGGGAGGCGCTCGAATCTAAGTTCGGGGCTGCCGATGCAGGGAGCGAGATGTATATTATAGAGCAGTTCCATGATTACAAGATGGTTGAAAACCGTCCTGTATTGGAGCAGGCTCATGAGATAATATGCATTGTTAAGGAGCTTGAGCTTCTTAAGTGCGAGTTACCGGGCAAGTTTGTCGCGGGCTGCATAATCGCTAAGCTTCCCAATTCCTGGAGGAACTTTGCCACCACTCTGAAACATCAGAGGCGTGAATTCTCTGTGGAGGATGTCATTGGCCATCTGAGTGTTGAGCAGAATTCAAGGGCAAAGGACTCGCACGGAAAAGGGGTCGAAGGAACTTCTGTGGCCAATGGTGCATCAGAAGAACTCCAATTCCCACAAGCCCAAGGGAAAGAACGGTGTCCAACAGAGTGCCGACTTTAAGAAGAAGGGTAAGAAGACCTTCAAGAAGAACAAGAAGGATGAGGGCTGCTTTACTTGTGGTTCGCTTGAACATTGGGCCAACAAGTGCCCAAACAAGTATAAGAAGCAAGGGCAGGACTCCAAGTCTGTCAATATGATTGTGAGCAACAATGAGAGTGGTGCATCTGGGTACGGTAATTTATTTGCTGTATTTTCAGTTTGGCCGTCCACCGATTGGTGGGTCGACACAGGTGCAGGTGTTCATGTGTGTGCTGACATTTCATTGTTTTCTTCTTACCAGGCCACAGGTCACGGGTCCGTACTGATGGGGAATGGCGCGAGTGCTTCTGTTCTTGGTGTTGGCACGGTCGATCTGAAGTTTACTTCGGGAAGGATCGTGCAGCTGAAGAACGTGCAGCATGTCCCCGCCATCAAGAAGAACCTCGTTAGTGGCTCCCTTCTATGTAGAGAAGGGTTTAAGTTGGTATTCGAGTCTAATAAATTAGTTGTTACGAAATATGGACTATTTGTTGGAAAGGGTTATGAATGCGGAGGCATGTTCCGCCTTTCTCTTGCAGATCTATGTAATAAAGTCGTGAACAATATTCATTTGAGTGTTAATGAATCTGAAGTATGGCATTCACGTCTTTGTCACATTAGTTTCGGTGTTATGACGCGGCTAGCAAAATCGAATTTAATCCCGAGTTTCACTTTAGCCAAAGGTTCTAAGTGCCATTCGTGTGTGCAATCTAAGCAACCTCGCAAGCCTCACAAGGCAGCAGAGGAGAGACACTTGGCGCCACTGGAACTCATACATTCTGATCTTTGTGAGATGAATGGTGTGTTGACTAAAGGTGGAAAGAAATATTTCATGACTTTGATAGATGATTCCACTAGATATTGCTATGTGTATCTGTTAAATACTAAAGATGAGGCTCTACACTACTTCAAAATCTATAAGGCAGAAGTTGAGAATCAACTTGAAAAGAAAATTAAACGAGTCCGGTCAGATCGTGGTGGAGAGTACTTCTCGAAAGAGTTTGATGCCTTTTGTGCGGAACGACATTATTCACGAGAGGACGCCTCCCTACTCACCCCAGTCAAACGGGGTTGCCGAGCGGAAAAACCGTACTCTAACTGATTTGGTTAACGCCATGTTAGATACGTCGGGTTTATCCAAGGCATGGTGGGGGGAGGCTATAATGACATCCTGTCATGTCCTGAATAAAGTTCCGACAAAGGATAACGAGATCACTCCTTACGAGAAGTGGACCAAGAGAAGGACAACACTCTCGTACTTACGTACCTGGGGCTGCTTGGCGAAAGTTAATGTGCCGATCCCCAAAAAGCGTAAGCTTGGACCAAAGACTGTGGACTGTGTTAATTTGGGCTACGCTATGAATAGTGTTGGCTATAGATTTCTAGTAGTGAAATCTGAGGTACCTGACATGAAGGTCGGTACAATTATGGAGTCTAAAGATGCTACATTCTTTGAGGACATTTTTCCCCATGAGAGATGTACAAAGCACTTCTAGACAGGAATCTGAGGAGACTCCTGAACCTGCCATTCCGATGGAATATTATAATCAAACACATGATGAAAATCCTGAGGAGGATAATGAGGAATCCCTTGGTAGGGGCAAGAGACAAAGGACTGTTGTGTGATTTCTTCAAAACCGGGGATCTCTATGTTGGGGAACGTAGCAGAAATTCAAAATTTTCTACGCATCACCAAGATCAATCTATGGAGTAATCTAGCAACGAGGGGAAGGAGAGTGCATCTACATACCCTTGTAGATCGCTAAGCGGAAGCGTTCAAGTGAACGGGGTTGATGGAGTCGTACTCGTCGTGATCCAAATCACCGATGATCCTAGTGCCGAACGGACGGCACCTCCGCGTTCAACACACGTACAGCCCGGTGACGTCTCCCATGCCTTGATCCAGCAAGGAGAGAGGGAGAGGTTGAGGAAGACTCCATCCAGCAGCAGCACAACGGCGTGGTGGTGATGGAGGAGCGTGGCAATCCTGCAGGGCTTCGCCAAGCACCGCGAGATATGAGGAGAAAGAGAGGGAGGGCTGCACCAACAGGCAGAGATCAGATCGCGTGTATTGGGCAGCCCCTAGGCCTCATATATATAGGGGAAGGGGAGGAGGGTGCGCCCCCTCTAGGGTTCCCACCCCTAGAGGGGCGGCAGCCCCAAACCCATCTATGGGTGGCGGCCACAAGGGGGGAGGAGAGGGAGGCGCAGGGAGTATGGGCCTTAGGGCCCATCTGCCCTTAGGGTTTGCCCCCTCTCCCCTTCTAGGCGCATGGGCCTTAGTGGGAGGCGCCCCAGCCCACCTAGGGGCTGGTGCCTTCTCACACTTGGCCCATGTATGCCTCTGGGGCCCATGCCCCCCCGGTGGACCCCCGGACCCCTCCGGTGGTCCCGGTACATTACCGATAAACCCCGAAACCTTCCGGTGACCAAAACAGGACTTCCCATATATAAATCTTTACCTCCGGACCATTCCGGAACTCCTCGTGACGTCCGGGATCTCATCCGGGACTCCGAACAACATTCGGTAACCACATACAAACTTCCTTTATAACCCTAGCGTCATCGAACCTTAAGTGTGTAGACCCTACGGGTTCGGGAGACATGCAGACATGACCGAGACGTTCTCCGGTCAATAACCAACAGCGGGATCTGGATACCCATGTTGGCTCCCACATGTTCCACGATGATCTCATCGGATGAACCACGATGTCGAGGACTTAATCAATCCCGTATACAATTCCCTTTGTCTAGCGTACGATACTTGCCCGAGATTCGATCGTCGGTATCCCGATACCTTGTTCAATCTCGTTACCGGCAAGTCTCTTTACTCGTTCCGTAACACATCATCCCGTGATCAACTCCTTGATCACATTGTGCACATTATGATGATGTCCTACCGAGTGGGCCCAGAGATACCTCTCCGTCACACGGAGTGACAAATCCCAGTCTCGATTCGTGCCAACCCAACAGACACTTTCGGAGATACCCGTAGTGTACCTTTATAGCCACCCAGTTACGTTGTGACGTTTGGTACACCCAAAGCATTCCTACGGTATCCGGGAGTTGCACAATCTCATGGTCTAAGGAAATGATACTTGACATTAGAAAAGCTTTAGCATACGAACTACACGATCTTGTGCTAGGCTTAGGATTGGGTCTTGTCCATCACATCATTCTCCTAATGATGTGATCCCGTTATCAACGACATCCAATGTCCATGGTCAGGAAACCGTAACCATCTATTGATCAACGAGCTAGTCAACTAGAGGCTTACTAGGGACATGGTGTTGTCTATGTATCCACACATGTATCTGAGTTTCCTATCAATACAATTCTAGCATGGATAATAAACGATTATCATGAACAAGGAAATATAATAATAATCAATTTATTATTGCCTCTAGGGCATATTTCCAACAGTCTCCCACTTGCACTAGAGTCAATAATCTAGTTCACATCGCCATGTGATTAACACTCACAGGTCACATCGCCATGTGACCAACATCCAAAGAGTTTACTAGAGTCAATAATCTAGTTCACATCACTATGTGATTAACACTCAATGAGTTCTGGGTTTGATCATGTTGCTTGTGAGAGAGGTTTTAGTCAACGGGTCTGAACCTTTCAGATCCGTGTGTGCTTTACAAATCTCTATGTCATCTCCTAGATGTAGCTACCACGTTCTATTTGGAGCTATTCCAAATAACTGTTCTACTTGGAGCTATTCTAAATTGTTGCTCCATTATACGTATCCGGTATCTCTACTCAGAGCTATCCGGATAGGTGTTAAGCTTGCATCGACGTAACTCTTTACGACGAACTCTTTTACCACCTCCATAATCGAGAAAATTCCTTAGTCCACTAGTTACTAAGGATAACTTTGACCGCTGTCCCGTGATCCATTCTTGGATCACTCTTGTACCCCTTGACTGACTCATGGCAAGGCACACTTCAGGTGCGGTACACAGCATAGCATACTGTAGAGCCTACGTCTTAAGCATAGGGGACGACCTTCGTCCTTCTCTCTATCTTCTGCCGTGGTCGAGCTTTAAGTCTTAACTTCATACCTTACAACTCAGGCAAGAACTCCTTCTTTGACTGATCCATCTTGAACACCTTCAAGATCATGTCAAGGTATGTGCTCATTTGAAAGTACCATTAAGCGTTTTGATCTATCCTTATAGATCTTGATGCTCAATGCTCAAGTAGCTTAATCCAGGTTTTCCATTGAAAACACTTTCAAATAACCCTATATGCTTTCCAGAAATTCTACGTCATTTCTGATCAACAATATGTCAACAACATATATTCATCAGAAATTCTATAGTGCTCCCACTCACTTCTTTGGAAATACAAGTTTCTCATAAACTTTGTATAAACCCAAAATCTTTGATCATCATCAAAGCGTATATTCCAACTCCGAGATGCTTACTCCAGTCCTTAGAAGGATTGCTAGAGCTTTGCATACTTGTTAGCATCTTTCAGGATTGTACAAAACCTTCTGGTTGTATCACATACAACCTTTCCTCAAGAAAAATCGTCGAGGAAACAATGTTTTGACATCCTATCTGCAAGATTTCATAAATAATGCAGTATGCTAATATAATTCCAACAGACTCTTAGCATCGCTACGAGTGAGAAAGTCTCATCGTAGTCAACTCCTTGAACTTGTCAGAAAACATCTTAACGACAAGTCGAGCTTTCTTAATGGTGACATTTACCATCATTGTCCGTCTTCCTTTTAAAATCCATCTGTACCTAACAGCCTTACGACCATCAAGTAGTTCTTCCAAAGTCTACACTTTGTTTTCATATATGGATCCTCTCTCGGATTATGGCCTCGAGCCATTTATCGGAAATCCAGGCCCACCATCGCTTCTCCATAGCTCGTAGGTTCATTGTTGTCTAGCAACATGACTTCCAAGACAGGATTACGTACCACTCTGAAGTAGTACGCATCCTTGTCATCCCACGAGGTTTGGTAGTGACTTGATCTGAAGTTTCATGATCACTATCATAAGCTTCCACTTCAATTGGTGTAGGTGCCACAGGAACAACTTCCTGTGCCCTGCCACACACTAGTTGAAGAGACGGTTCAATAACCTCATCAAGTCTCCACCATCCTCCCACTCAATTCTTTCGAGAGAAACTTTTCCTCGAGAAAGGACCCGATTTAGAAACAATCCCTTATTGCTTTCGGATCTGAGACAGGAGGTATACCCAACTGTTTTGGGTGTCCTATGAAGATGCATTTATCCGCTTTGGGTTCGAGCTTATCAGCCTGAAACTTTTCACATAAGCGTCGCAGCCCCAAACTTTTAAGAAATGACAGCTTAGGTTTCTCTAAACCATAGTTCATACGGTGTCATCTCATCGGAATTACGTGGTGCCCTATTTAAAGTGAATGTGGTTGTCTCTAATGCCTAACCCATAAACTATCGTGGTAATTCGATAAGAGACATCATGGTATGCATCATATCCAATAGGGTGCAGTTATGATGTTCGGACACACCATCACACTATGGTGTTCCAGGCTGTATTAGTTGTGAAACAATTTCCACAATGTCTTAATTCTGTGCCAAACTCGTAATTCAGATATTCATCTCTATGATCATATCATAGACATTTTATCCTCTTGTCACGACGATCTTCAACTTCACTCTGAAATTACTTGAACCTTTCAATAATTCAGACTTGTGTTTCATCAAGTAAATATACTCAGCATCTACTCAAATCATCTGTGAAGTAAGAACATAACGATATCCACTGCATGCCTCAGCACTCATTGGACTGCACACATCAAAATGTATTACTTCCAACAAGTTGCTTTCTAGTTCCATTTACTGAAAACGAGGCTTTCAGTCATCTTGCCCATGTGGTATGATTTGCATGTCTCAAGTGATTCAAAATCAAGTGAGTCCAAACGGTCCATTTGCATGGAGTTTCTTCATGCATATACACCAATAGACATGGTTCGCATGTCTCAAACCTTTCAAAAATGAGTGAGTCCAAAGATCCATCAACATGGAGCTTCTTCATGCGTTTTATACCGATATGACTTAAGTGGCAGTGCCACAAGTAGGTGGTACTATCATTACTATCTTATATCTTTTGGCATGAACATGTGTATCACTACGATCGAGATTCAATAAACCATTCATTTTAGGTGCAAGACCATTGAAGGTATTATTCAAATAAACAGAGTAACCATTATTCTCCTTAAATGAATAACCGTATTGCGATAGACATAATCCAATCATGTCTATGCTCAACGCAAACACCAAATAACAATTATTTAGGTTTTAATACCAATCTCGATGGTAGAGGGAGCGTACGATATTTGATCAACCTTGGAAATACTTCCAACACATATCGTCATCTCACCTTTAGCTAGTCTCCGTTTATTCCGTAGCTTTTATTTCGAGTTACTAACACTTAGCAACTGAACCGGTATCTAATACCCTGGTGCTACTAGGAGTACTAGTAAAGTACACATTAAACACAATGTATATCCAATATACTTCTATCGACCTTGCCAGCCTTCTCATCTACCAAGTATCTAGGGTAATTCTGCTCCAGTGGCTGTTCCCCTTATTACAGAAGCACTTAGTCTCGGGTTTGGGTTCAACCTTGGGTTTCTTCACTAGAGCAGCAGCTGAATTGCCGTTTCATGAAGTATCCCTTTGTCCCTTGCCCTTCTTGAAACTAGTGGTTTCACCAACCATCAACAATTGATGCTCCTTCTTGATTTCTACTTTTGTGGTGTCAAACATCGCGAATATCTCAAGGATCATCATATATGTCCCTGATATATTATAGTTCATCACGAAGCTCTAGCAGCTTGGTGGTAATGACTTCGGAGAAACATCACTATCTCATCTGGAAGATCAACTCCCACTCGATTCAAATGATTGTTGTACTCAGACAATCTGAGCACAAGCTCAACAATTGAGCTTTCCCTTAGTTTGCAGGCTAAGAAAATCGTCGGAGGTCTTATACCTCTTGACGTGGGCACGAGCCTGAAATCCCAATTTCAGCCCTCGAAACATCTCATATGTTTCGCGACGTTTCAAAACGTCTTCGGTGCCTCAACTCTAAAGCCGTTTAACTGAACTATCACGTAGTTATCAAAATGTGTATGTCAGATGTTCGCAACATCCACAGACAAACGTTCGAGGTTCAGCACACTGAGCGGTGCATTAAGGACATAAGCCTTCTATGAAGCAATGAGGACAATCCTCAGTTTACGGACCTAGTCCGCATAATTGCTACTATCAACTTTCAACTAAATTTTCTCTAGGAACATATCTAAACAGTAGAACTGAAGCGCGAGCTACGACATAATTTGCGAAGACCTTTTGACTATGTTCAGGATAATTAAGTTCATCTTATGAACTCCCACTCAGATAGACATCCCTCTAGTCATCTAAGTGATTACATGATCCGAGTCAACTAGGCCGTGTCCGATCATCACGTGAGACGGACTAGTCAACATCGGTGAACATCTTCATGTTGATCGTATCTTCTATACGACTCATGCTCGACCTTTCGGTCTCTTGTGTTCCGAGGCCATGTCTGTACATGCTAGGCTCGTCAAGTCAACCTAAGTGTTTCGCGTGTGTAAATCTGTCTTACACCCGTTGTATGTGAACATAAGAATCTATCACACCCGATCATCACGTGGTGCTTCGAAACGACGAACTCGCAACGGTGCACAGTTAGGGGGAACACTTTCTTGAAATTTTATGAGGGATCATCTTATTTACTACCGTCGTTCTAAGCAAATAAGAGTATAAACATGATAAACATCACATGCAATCAATAATAGTGACATGATATGGCCAATATCATATCTCCTTTGATCTCCATCTTGGGGCTCCATGATCATCTTGTCACCGGCATGACACCATGATCTCCATCATCATGATCTCCATCATCATGATCTCCATCATCGTGTCTTCATGAAGTTGTCGTCTCAACTATTACTTCTACTACTATAGCTAACGGTTAGCAATAAAGTAAAGTAATTACATGACGTTTATGTTGACACGCAGGTCATAAATAAATTAAGACAACTCCTATGGCTCCTGCCGGTTGTCATACTCATCGACATGCAAGTCGTGATTCCTATTACAAGAACATGATCAATCTCATACATCACATATCACATCCATGTTAGTCATCCATGCATTACAAGAACATGATCAATCTCATACATCACAATATATCATTCATCACATCCTTTTGGCCATATCACATCACATAGCATACCCTGCAAAAACAAGTTAGACGTCCTCTAATTGTTGTTTGCATGTTTTACGTGGCTGCTATGGGTTTCTAGCAAGAACGTTTCTTACCTACGCAAAGACCACAACGTGATATGCCAATTGCTATTTACCCTTCATAAGGACCCTTTTCATCGAATCCGATCCGACTAAAGTGGGAGAGACAGACACCCGCTAGCCACCTTATGCAACTAGTGCATGTCAGTCGGTGGAACCAGTCTCACGTAAGAGTACGTGTAAGGTCGGTCCGGGCCGCTTCATCCCACGATGCCGCCGAATCAAGATAAGACTAGTAACGGCAAGCATATTGAACAAAATCAACGCCCACAACTACTTTGTGTTCTACTCGTGCATAGAAATCTACGCATAGACCTAGCTCATGATGCCACTGTTGGGGAACGTAGCAGAAATTCAAAATTTTCCTACGTGCATCACCAAGATCAATCTATGGAGAGCTAAAATTTTCCTACGTATCACCAAGATCTATCTATGGAGAGACTAGCAACGAGGGGAAGGAGAGTGCATCTACATACCCTTGTAGATCGCTAAGCGGAAGCGTTCAAGTGAACGGGGTTGATGGAGTCGTACTCGTCGTGATTCAAATCACCGATGATCCAAGTGCCGAACGCACGGCACCTCCGCGTTCAACACACGTACAGCCCGGTGACGTCTCCCATGCCTTGATCCAGCAAGGAGAGAGGGAGAGGTTGAGGAAGACTCCATCCAGCAGCAGCACAACGGCGTGGTGGTGATGGAGGAGCGTGGCAATCCTGCAGGGCTTCGCCAAGCACCGCGGAGAGGAGAGGAGAAAGAGAGGGAGGGCTGCACCAATAGGCAACAATACGCGTGTTAGAGAGGCCAAGATCGCGAGCTCAGGCCTACTAATTGTAGGCTACTATACAGCTACAAACAGACGACTCACCCTAACTAGGATAGACATCTGAATTTTATTATATATAGCTAAGTTGAAGAACCAGGGGAGGAAGAGGCTCGCAATGTGTAAGGTAACTGGTTCATGCGCCCCATATCATCATAAAGAGATAAACCCTTCCTACCGGAAGGTATCAATACTGAGGGAAGTGCTCGCAGCCACCCCACCCTGACGAGGAGTGACCGGCCACTATAGGGTGAAGAGAGCGAGCTGGGTTCAGAGAGCGGCAGAGCCCAGCAGGACGTATGCCGGCCTAGGGCCACATCTGCCTATCAAGGTTGCCCCTCTCTCACCTAATCTAGGACGCATGGGCCTTAGTGGAAGGACCCATCCCACCTAGGGCTAGGTGCCTATCTCACACTTGCCCATGTAAGTCTACTAGGGCCCATGGCCTCCACCCAGTGCGACGCCCCCCGGATCGCATCCGGATGCGTCCCGGTACAGTTGAATCACACCACACCACCCACCATGCTCACCCGATAACACCACCGAAATCACCATTTCCAGTGACCCACATACACATCTTCGCTATATAGGAGGGATCCTACTTCGGACCAGACCTGGACCTCGCGGGGGACGTCACGGGATTCACATCAGCCGGGACTGCCGAACAACATTTCGTAATCCACTACATACAAACTTCCATTATAAGCCACATACGGGTGCAGCTTGAACCTTAAGTGTGTAGACCTACTTCGGTTCGGAGACAGTGCAGACATGAACCGGGGCATTCGACGTTTCTCACATGGTCATAGTAATCCGATAGTGGGATCTAGGACCCATGATGGCATACCACATAGTTTCGACCAAGAGGTGGGATGGTTACGATTAATCAGCTCATGATACGGCATGAGGACGATCTTGATGTCGAGGACTTTATCAATCTTTGCCGTAATTACTAATTTTTCCGTATATGCACTATGACTGTACGATACTGTATTTGCCCGATCCGGATTTATATATCGATCGCCGGATATCCCGATACCACGCTAAGGGGATGTCTACAATCTCAGGATACCTAGGATCTACGACAGTCAAGTCTCTTATCTCTAACGCTATCCGTAAGCGAGCGAGTCAATCGTATATCGTCGTGATGCAACGTCCTTGAGTCCATATGTTGCACATTTAAAGACTGACTACCATATTCATGAGCATCTCGAAGTTGGGTACCAGAGATACACGCTCAGATTACACTACGGAGTGCATCATTATCACCTGTCTCCGTTATTCGGTGCGCATACTCAGGTTTAGGGTTGGTTCTCAACACAGACACATCCGGGATACTCACGAGTAATAGTATGCGCGTATAGATGCACCTTAGTTATGATGTGACGTTTTTGCTTACACAACCAAGCCATCTACGGTTATCCAAGGGAGTTCCACATCAATAGTCTCTGGATCTACAGTGAAATGAGATAATTTTGATCATATATAAAAGTCTTAAGCATGGTCGATGACATATTCATCTATATTGATGTCATACTAGCCTTTTAAAGGACTGGGACTTGTCAATTCAAATCAATTCTCAACTGATAATTGTGGGAGTTCCCCGTTTATCACGACATCCATGTCCAGTGGATCTAGGAACCGAACCATCTATTGATCAACGATCTAATCGGACTAAGGCTTACTAGGGACATGTGTGGTCTAAGTTATTCCACACACAGAGTTTATGTAGGCTGGATGTTTTCTCTAGTCCATATACATTCTGCAATTGGGAACAAACGATTGTATATCGTACTTACAGGAAAATTAATAAATATAATCTACATTTTATTTACTATTCACATTTCTGCGTATATAACTAACTAGGTATTGTTAAATTTAATATATAGTGATTGCCACTTCTGAAAAGGAAGTCAAGGGTCAGCGGGTAATGGAACTCCTGTAGCTTCTCGCGAGGCAGATGTCCGGTGAGGGCTTAGGAATTGTCCGTCGATACCCGAAAAAATGGCTGTATGAATTCGCCTAGCGTCTACTGCATGCCGCGCACTCAATGGTCTAGTGGCTTGGTCTGCTTGGGATGTACAATGTAAACAAAGTCTAAGCCGGCGAGTAGTACCAGACAGTGTGGGTCCGACTAGGACACGGTCCTCAGGCCGTGAAGGCTATACAGGAGCAAGGAACGATGAGTGTATTCAACCAGGGGCGGACTCTACTAGATGGAGGGTAAAACCCTCGCCTGCTTGAGGTTCATATAGTACGCGATATGGGCAGTACAAGAGGAGATCTACGATCCGAGCGAGATACGAGGCTCACCTAGGACAGATTGCATACGATATGATCCGGTTGTAGATGCAAGCTTGACGTAGACAGGTACGGGGAAGCCCTCCGTTGATATACGACGACCGAGAGGGTTAGGGCTTTAACAAAGCCTCTGTTTACATATGGTAGGCGGAGAATCTAGACCATATCACGCATCCGGCCAAGCTTGCGCTCACTCCACGCCACAGGGTGGAAAGCTGCCCATCCGAAGCAGAGACAGTCGTACGGATTTGTAGATCTCACTAGCCATGGTACGTCCGAGCTGAGAGTGTATGACAGGCTCCCAACACCAATCGGCTTAGTAAGTGAAGGAAATATGCCCTAGAGGCAATAATAAAGTTATTATTTATTTCCTTATATCATGATAAATGTTTATTATTCATGCTAGAATTGTATTAACCGGAAACATAATACATGTGTGAATACATAGACAAACAGAGTGTCACTAGTATGCCTCTACTTGACTAGCTCGTTAATCAAAGATGGTTATGTTTCCTAACCATAGACAAAGAGTTGTTATTTGATTAACGGGATCACATCATTAGGTGAATGATCTGATTGACATGACCCATTCCATTAGCTTAGCACCCGATCGTTTAGTATGTTGCTATTGCTTTCTTCATGACTTATACATGTTCCTATGACTATGAGATTATGCAACTCCCGTTTGCCGGAGGAACACTTTGTGTGCTACCAAACGTCACAACGTAATGGGTGATTATAAAGGTGCTCTACAGGTGTCTCCAAAGGTACATGTTGGGTTGGCGTATTTCGAGATTAGGATTTGTCACTCCGATTGTCGGAGAGGTATCTCTGGGCCCTCTCGGTAATGCACATCACATAAGCCTTGCAAGCATTGCAACTAATGAGTTAGTTGCGAATGATGTATTACGGAACGAGTAAAGAGACTTGCCGGTAACGAGATTGAACTAGGTATTGAGATACCGACGATCGAATCTCGGGCAAGTAACATACCGATGACAAAGGGAACAACGTATGTTGTTATGCGGTCTGACCGATAAAGATCTTCGTAGAATATGTAGGAACCAATATGAGCATCCAGGTTCCGCTATTGGTTATTGACCGGAGACGTGTCTCGGTCATGTCTACATTGTTCTCGAACCGTAGGGTCCGCACGCTTAACGTTACGATGACAGTTTCATTATGAGTTTATGTATTTTGATGTACCGAAGGTTGTTCGGAGTCCCGGATGTGATCACGGACATGACGAGGAGTCTCGAAATGGTCGAGACATAAAGATCGATATATTGGAAGCCTATATTTGGACATCGGAATCGTTCCGGGTGAAATCGGCATTTTACCGGAGTACCGGGGGTTACCGGAACCCCCCGGGGGGTTATTGGGCCTACATGGGCCTTAAGGGAGAAGAGGAAAGGAGGCAAGAGGTGGCCGCGCGCCCCTCCCCTTCCTAGTCCGAATAGGACAAGGGAAGGGGGGCGGCGCCCCCCCCTTCCTTTTCCGGGCTACACACGGTTCCTACTCTTATCGCTCACTGCACTTACCCAACAAGGAAGGAGGGAGTCCTACTCCCGGTGGGAGTAGGCCCCTTCGCGCGCGTCCTATAGGCCGGCGGCTCCTCCCCTTGGCTCCTTTATATACGGGGGCAGGGGGCACCCTAGAGACACACAAGTTGATCTTCGTGATCGTTCCTTAGCCGTGTGCGGTGCCCCCCTCCACCATATTCCACCTCGGTCATATTGTAGCGGTGCTTAGGCGAAGCCCTGCGACGGTTGAACATCAAGATCGTCACCACGCCGTCGTGCTGACGGAACTCCTCCCCGAAGCTTTGCTGGATCGGAGCCCGGGGAGCGTCATCGAGCTGAACGTGTGCCAAGAACTCGGAGGTGCCGGAGTAACGGTGCTTGGATCGGTTGGACCGGGAAGACGTACGACTACTTCCTCTACGTTGGTCAACGCTTCCGCTTTCGTCTACGAGGGTACGTAGACAACACTCTCCCCTCTCGTTGCTATGCATCACCATGATCTTGCGTGTGCGTAGGAAAATTTTTTGAAATTACTACGTTCCCAACAGTGGCATCCGAGCCTAGGTTTTATGCGTATGTTATATGCACGAGTAGAACACAAGTGAGTTGTGGGCGATATAAGTCATACTGCTTACCAGCATGTCATACTTTGGTTCGGCGGTATTGTTGGATGAAGCGGCCCGGACCGACATTACGCGTACGCTTACGCGAGACCGGTTCTCCCGACGTGCTTTGCACAAGGTGGCTGCGGGTGACAGTTTCTCCAACTTTAGTTGAACCGAGTGTGGCTACGCCCGGTCCTTGCGAAGGTTAAAACAGCACCAACTTGACAAACTATCGTTGTGGTTTTGATGCGTAGGTAAGATTGGTTCTTGCTTAAGCCCGTAGCAGCCACGTAAAACTTGCAACAGACAAAGTAGAGGACGTCTAACTTGTTTTTGCAGGGCATGTTGTGATGTGATATGGTCAAGACATGATGCTAAATTTTATTGTATGAGATGATCATGTTTTGTAACCGAGTTATCGGCAACTGGCAGGAGCCATATGGTTGTCGCTTTATTGTATGCAAATGCAATCCCGCTGTAATGCTTTACTTTATCACTAAGCGGTAGCGATAGTCGTGGAAGCATAGATTGGCGAGACGACAACGATGCTACGATGGAGATCAAGGTGTCGTGCGCCGGTGACGATGGTGATCATGATGGTGCTTCGGAGATGGAGATCACAAGCACAAGATGATGATGGCCATATCATATCACTTATATTGATTGCATGTGATGTTTATCCTTTATGCATCTTATTTGCTTTGATTGACGGTAGCATTATAAGATGATCTCTCACTAAATTAATGATAAAAGTGTTCTCCCTGAGTATGCACCGTTCCGCGAAAGTTCTTCCGCTGCTGAGACACCACGGGATCGGGAGGTTGCGGTCGGGTGTGATAGGTTCTATCGTTCAAATACAACGGGGTGGGTGGCATAGATAAACGGAGTGCGCACACGAGCGAAGAGATTAGCTGAGGGTATCACCATTTGAAGCGATTAGGCACCCAACGCTTGTATACACGAGTAATGGCCTTGCTGGAATTCACGAGAGTATCGACGAAAGAGTCGACGCGTGAATCAATATACGTAGTATATAGTTCTACAGGAGAGCTCGATGTTTCACAATGAAACTGTACTCATGAGTACACGATGTGGATGTATTGCGCGTTCCGGATTCGACAGGTTTTGGATAAGTGATTTGGATCACGGTAATCACTTAGAGGATTAGAGGGATGTCTATCTAAGTGGGAGTTCTTTAAATATGATTAATTAAACTAAATTTATCATGAACTTAGTACCTGATAGTATTTTCTTGCTTGTTTATGTTTGATTGTAGATAGATGGCTCCGTGTTGTTGTTCCGTTGAATTTTAATGCGTTCCTTGAGAAAGCAAAGTTGAAAGATGATGGTAGCAATTACACGGACTGGGTCCGTAACTTGAGGATTATCCTCATTGCTGCACAGAAGAATTACGTCCTGGAAGCACCGCTGGGTGCCAGGCCTGCTGCTGGAGCAACACCAGATGTTATGAACGTCTGGCAGAGAAAAGCTGATGACTACTCGATAGTTCAGTGTGCCATGCTTTACGGCTTAGAATCGGGACTTCAACGACGTTTTGAACGTCATGGAGCATATGAGATGTTCCAGGAGTTGAAGTTAATATTTCAAGCAAATGCCCGGATTGAGAGATATGAAGTCTCCAATAAGTTCTATAGCTGCAAGATGGAGGAGAACAGTTCTGTCAGTGAGCATATACTCAAAATGTCTGGGTATAATAATCACTTGATTCAATTGGGAGTTAATCTTCCAGATGATTGCGTCATTGACAGAATTCTCCAATCACTGCCACCAAGCTACAAGAGCTTCATGATGAACTATAATATGCAAGGGATGAATAAGACTATTCCCGAGCTCTTCGCAATGCTGAAAGCTGCGGAGGTAGAAATCAAGAAGGAGCATCAAGTGTTGATGGTACAACAAGACCACTAGTTTCAAGAAAAAGGGCAAAGGGAAGAAGAAGGGGAACTTCAAAAAACAGCAAAGCAAGCTTGCTACTCAAGAGAAGAAACAACCTGAGACAAAACGCCAAACCTTGGACCTAAGCCTGAAAACTGAGTGCTTCTACTGCAAGCAGATGGTCACTGGAAGCGGAAGCCTCCAAGTATTTGGCGGATAAGAAGCATTGGCAGAGTGAATCTAAGGAGGCCATATGTATGTAACATGTTAATTGAATGTGTTACACTACATAATTAGCAGTCGCAGGAGATACCTGGGTAATTTGAGATATAGCAAGGTATCGCGTGAGTAATACATTATGACGAATCGGATAAGGTAGGCACTACGCGATAGCGGGATTGGACTAGATAAGCTGAGAGGTCGACCGAGTCACGGGGAAACAATATACCTAAACGATCGAAGTCGACGAGGTACGCCTTCACTGTCCTAACTTGTTCGACATCTACCTCCATGAGATTAATATTAGAGCGCACCTATAATTATTTATTAGATGCCACAGTACATGAACATTATATTCTGGATCGCTCAGTATTTTGATATAGCGAGATCGGTCATAGTGTCAGTTTAAAACTCATGAATCTTGAATTAGAGAATAATGGTTTCACTATTATTATGAGTTATATCATCTTTTGATTGGCGAGATTATGGCACTCCATCAAAGAGTGTTCTCCTTTTATTATTGAGAATGGCCTTTGCATAGTATTAGATGATGTCACACCATATTCATACGTGACGTGATCCAATGACCTAGTAGCACTTATTTGTGCACTGCCGTTGGTGGTGCTCGTCACAGCCTCATCTCGGTTCACGTAATATCAGCACAATATGCGCAGCATGAAAAACTCCATACTGATGGACTTTTGGAACCACTTGATTATGAATCACTTGGTACTTGCGAATCACTGCGAACCGTGCCTCATGGGCAAGATGACCTAAACACTTCTCCGGTACTATGGAGAGAGCAACAGATTTGTTGGAAATCATACATACAGATGTATGTGGTCCGATGAATGTTGAGGCTGTGGCGGATATCGTTATTTTCTCACCTTCACAGATGATTTAAGCAAATATGGGTATATCTACTTAATGAAACATAAGTCTGAAACATTTGAAAAGTTCAAAGAATTTCAGAGTGAAGTTGAAAATCATCGTAACAAGAAAATAAAGTTTCTACGATCTGATCGTGGAGGAGAATATTTGAGTTACGAGTTTGGTCTACATTTGAAACAATGCGGAATAGTTTCGCAACTCACGCCACCCGGAACACCACACGTAATGGTGTGTCCGAACGTCGTAATCGTACTTTACTAGATATGGTGCGATCTATGATGTCTCTTACTGATTTACCGCTATGGTTTTGGGGTTATGCTTTAGAGACGGCTGCATTCACGTTAAATAGGGCACCATCAAAATCCGTTGAGACGAACGCCTTATGAACTGTGGTTTGGCAAGAAACCAAAGTTGTCGTTTCTGAAAGTTTCAATGCTGATGCTCAAACTCAAATCGGAGAAATGTGTCTTCATAGGATATCCAAAGGAAACTATTGGATACACCTTCTATCACAGATCCGAAGGCAAGACTTTTGTTGCTAAATTCGGAAACTTTCTGGAGAAGGAGTTTCTCTCGAAAGAAGTGAGTGGGAGGAAAGTAGAACTTGACGAGGTAACTGTACCTACTCCCTTATTGGAAAGTGCATCACAGAAAACCTGTTTCTGTGACACCTACACCAGTTAGTGAGGAAGCTAATGATGATGATCATGAAACTTCAGAACAAGATACTACTGAACCTCGTAGATCAACCAGAGTGAGATCCGCGCCAGAGTGGTACGGTAATCCTGTTCTGGAAGTCATGCTACTAGATCATGATGAACCTACGAACTATGAAGAAGCGATGGTGAGCCCAGATTCCGCAAAATGGCTTGAAGCCATGAAATCTGAGATGGGATCCATGTATGAGAACAAAGTATGGACTTTGGTTGACTTGCCCGATGATCGGCAAGCAATTGAGAATAAATGGATCTTCAAGAAGAAGACTGACGCTGACGGTAATATTACTGTCTACAAAGCTCGACTTGTCGCAAAAGGTTTTCACAAGTTCAAGGGATTGACTACGATGAGACCTTCTCACCCGTAGTGATGCTTAAGTCTGTCCGAATCATGTTAGCAATTGCCGCATTTTATGATTATGAAATTTGGCAATGGATGTCAAAACTGCATTCCTGAATGGATTTCTGGAAGAAGAGTTGTATATGATGCAACCAGAAGGTTTTGTCGATCCAAAGGGAGCTAACAAAGTGTGCAAGCTCCAGTGATCCATTTATGAGACTGGTGCAAGCCCTCGAGTTGGAATAAACGTTTTGATAGTGTGATCAAAGCATATGGTTTTATACAGACTTTTGGAGAAGCCTGTATTTACAAGAAAGTGAGTGGGAGCTCTGTAGCATTTCTGATATTATATGTGGATGACATATTGTTGATTGGAAATGATATAGAATTTCTGGATAGCATAAAAGGATATTGAATAAGAGTTTTTCAATGAAAGACCTCGGTGAAGCTGCTTATATATTGGGCATCAAGATCTATAGAGATAGATCAAGACGCTTAATTGGACTTTCACAAAGCACATACCTTGACAAAGTTTTGAAGAAGTTCAAAATGGATCAAGCAAAGAAAGGGTTCTTGCCTGTGTTACAAGGTGTGAAGTTGAGTAAGACTCAATGCCCGACCACTTCAGAAGATAGAGAGAAAATGAAAGATGTTCCCTATGCTTCAGCCATAGGCTCTATCATGTATGCAATGCTGTGTACCAGACCTGATGTGTGCCTTGCTATAAGTTAGCAGGGAGGTACCAAAGTAATCCAGGAGTGGATCACTGGACAGCGGTTAAGAACATCCTGAAATACCTGAAAAGGACTAAGGATATGTTTCTCATATATGGAGGTGACAAAGAGCTCATCGTAAATGAGTTACGTTGATGCAAGCTTTGACACTGATCCGAACGATTCTAAATCGCAAACCGGATACGTGTTTACATTAAACGGTGGAGCTGTCAGTTGGTGCAGTTCTAAACAAAGCGTGGCGGGATCTACATGTGAAGTGGAGTACATAGCTGCTTCGGAAGCAGACAAATGAAGGAGTCTGGATGAAGGAGTTCATATCCGATCTAGGTGTCATACCTAGTGCATCGGGTCCAATGAAAATCTTTTGTGACAATACTGGTGCAATTGCCTTGGCAAAGGAATCCAGATTTCACAAGAGAACCAAGCACATCAAGAGACGCTTCAATTCCATCCGGGATCTAAGTCCAGGTGGGAGACATAGAGATTTGCAAGATACATACGGATCTGAATGTTGCAGACCCGTTGACTAAGCCTCTTCCACGAGCAAAACATGATCAGCACCAAGGCTCCATGGGTGTTAGAATCATTACTTGTGTAATCTAGATTATTGACTCTAGTGCAAGTGGGAGACTGAAGGAAATATGCCCTAGAGGCAATAATAAAGTTATTATTTATTTCCTTATATCATGATAAATGTTTATTATTCATGCTAGAATTGTATTAACCGGAAACATAATACATGTGTGAATACATAGACAAACAGAAGTGTCACTACCAGTATGCCTCTACTTGACTAGCTCGTTGATCAAAGATGGTTATGTTTCCTAGCCATAGACATAAGAGTTGTCATTTGATTAACGGGATCACATCATTAGGAGAATGATGTGATTGACTTGACCCATTCCGTTAGCTTTAGCACTTGATCGTTTAGTTTGTTGCTATTGCTTTCTTCATGACTTATACATGTTCCTATGACTATGAGATTATGCAACTCCCGTTTACCGGAGGAACACTTTGTGTGCTACCAAACGTCACAACGTAACTGGGTGATTATAAAGGTGCTCTACAGGTGTCTCCGAAGGTACTTGTTGGGTTGGCTGTATTTCGAGATTAGGATTTGTCACTCCGATTGTCGGAGAGGTATCTCTGGGCCCACTCGGTAAACACATCACTTAAGCCTTGCAAGCATTGCAACTAATGAGTTAGTTGCGGGATGATGTATTACGGAACGAGTAAAGAGACTTGCCGGTAACGAGATTGAACTAGGTATTGAGATAACCGACGATGAATCCGGACGATCGAATCGCGAGTAAAGTAACATACCGATGACAAAGGGAACAATGTATGTTGTTATGCGGTTTGACCGATAAAGATCTTCGTAGAATATGTAGGAGCCAATATGAGCATCCAGGTTCCGCTATTGGTTATTGACCGGAGACGTGTCTCGGTCATGTCTACATAGTTCTCGAACCCGTAGGGTCCGCACGCTTAAAGTTCGATGACGGTTATATTATGAGTTTATGTGTTTTGATGTACCAAAGGTAGTTCGGAGTCCTGGATGTGATCACAGGACATGACGAGGAGTCTCGAAATGGTCGAGACATAAATTGATATATTGGACGACTATATTCGGACACCGGAATGGGGGGAGTTATCGGATATATACCGGAGTACCGGGGGGTTACCGGAACCCCCCGGGGAGACTAATGGGCCTATTGGGCCCATAGTGGAGAAGAGGAGGGAGGGCCAAGGGCAGCGCCGCCCCCTCCCCCCCAGTCCAATTGAGAGGCCATGCCGAGAGGGGTCGTTCGGCGTACCTCCGCTCTATACCTAGCCCTTCCTTTGAGCAGACGCACTACATATATCTGCCTTCCATTCCGTCCTACTCACACAACTGGAAAGGGGGAGTCCAGTAACTATCTCCGCTAGGAGTAGTGATCTTGCATCTATTGGGAAACCGCAGCACAATAGGGTGGTCCCATGGCCGCGCCTATTCCCGACACCTCAACACCAGCACACTCCTTTATATACGGCGGAGGGGAGGCAACCTCCGGAGGAGAACAAAGATCACAATTGCATTGGATGAGGTTCAGCGGCATACTGGAGGAGGGCTCATTAGCCGTATTAGGCTGTAAGTAGGAGGAGAACGCACCTCAACACCATATAGCCGCTACATTTACTAATCGTATATTGTAGCGTGGTGCGAAGAGACGAAAGAGCCTTGCTGGGGTTCTGACGCTACGAGTAGACTAAGATCTCAGTCACCAGAGCCTACTGTTTTTGATGTAAGAAATTGCGTGATCGGGATTCCACTGGCATGAAGGCGCCGGAAGGCTAAGAATGGATCTCACGGTCAGTGATGACCCGTCGGCTGAACGAACTCTCCCTTAGAAGCTCATGGGACGAGTTCATAAAGGGGGTACATGCCATCCGAGTGTCGAAGCGGTGTGCAGGACAGACGAGAGGTGAACATTGCGGTGTCGGGGTTTTTTAGAGTTGGGTCGGCCTTGATGGTTCGGGGTATATGGGGTATACGTGAAGACGTTACGTGTACGAGTCAAACGCAAAGGCAGGTGGAAGTGTATAATGGAAGCAGTGGAACTGTGCCGCTTCTACAAGGGTCTGAGACGCGAGGTGACAGCGCCTGTGACACACTCTCCGCTTCGCTTGTCTTAGGCACTCGCTATCCGATCATCTGCGCGGTTGCGCGTAGGTTTTTCTGGGAAATTCCACCTGGCTTACGCTTTTCTTCACCGCTCTCACATCCGTTGAGACGACACCCTGTCCCAGTCGTGGATCACGTTTGTTCATACTCTCCGTAGAGTACATGTGTGTGTATGTCGAGTATGAAGAGGTATAAGCGTGTTCGGATTGACTTAATTATAGTTCGCGTGCAACATGCATTATGGGCGAAGACCACAAATCCTTACCTATAAGGCTTCGAAACCCAAATTGGCACCGATAATGTTGGTTGCTTATCATAGGATAATAGGCCTTCAAAGGAGATCTTATTCTAGAGGATATATAAATGTAATACAGCTTAAAACTTGCCCACTATATACTCACAAAATGAGTCAACTATAGCGGCATAGAGATATCAGATAATAGTCTTATAGAAATGCAGAGGTGGATTGGGCATTTGGCTAGAGATAGTGAGGTTTCTGCCTCGCCAACAGGGAAGATGAGTGGGAGGAAAGTAGAACTTGGTGATGTAATCTGTAACCTTCTGCTCGGAGTGGAAAGCTATTGCTGGTGGTAATTAACATGAGGATATCAGTCCAGTGATTCTACACAAATTAGTGAGGATAGCTATATAGTCTCGATGATCATGAAACTTGAGGATATCAAGGTATCTGACCCCCTTCGGGTGGACACCACACCTCGTAGGTCAATACAATTAAGTACTGAATCTGCACCAGAATAGTTTGGTTACCCGTCAATCCTGTTATTCCGAGGTTCATGTTACACTTCCGTTGACTAAGAAGACGTGAAGAGTATGGTCGAACAGATTCTGGAGAGAAGCGATGACCGAGCTCCCATACGGATTCCGTGGAAATTGGCTCTGAGCGCCATGAAATCTGAGAAGTCGGGTATCCCATCGTATAAGACACTAATAACGGTGTGCGTAATTTGCGTTATCTTGCGACTGAGGGGCATTATGGTGCTAAGACCCATGAGAGAAATAAATGCGATCTTCAAGACACAACGAGAGATTCGGGGACGCTAGACTATCTGACAGAGCTAAATTTCTCGTTCGGCACAGTCGGTCTTAATAGGAGATGATCGTTATGTGCGCGAAGTTTTCGCACAGTGCTCGAGGACGTTCCCGCGACACTAGTGATGAGTACCCGATGTTTCTCACTCGGGTGAGTGCACACGACCTTAATACGCCGCTAGAGTGGTTCTTCGAATTCACGTTTAGCAATTAGCCGCATTTTATGATTATGAAATTTGGCAAATGGATGTCAAAACTGCATTCCTTAATGGATATATTAAGAAGAGTTGTATATGATGCAACCAGAAGGTTTTGTCGATCCTAAAGGTGCTAACAAAGTGTGCAAGCTCCAGCGATCCATTTATGGACTGGTGCAAGCCTCTCGGAGTTGGAATATACGCTTTGATAGTGTGATCAAAGCATATGGTTTTATACAGACTTTTGGAGAAGCCTGTATTTACAAGAAAGTGAGTGGGAGCTCTGTAGCATTTCTAATATTATATGTGGATGACATATTGTTGATTGGAAATAATACAAATTTCTGGATAGCATAAAAGGATACTTGAATAAGAATTTTCAATGAAAGACCTCGGTGAAGCTGCTTATATATTGGGCATCAAGATCTATAGAGATAGATCAAGACGCTTAATTGGACTTTCACAAAGCACATACCTTGATAAAGTTTTGAAGAAGTTCAAAATGGATCAGTCAAAGAAAGGGTTCTTGCCTGTGTTACAAGGTGTGAAGTTGAGTCAGACTCAATGCCCGACCACGCAGAAGATAGAGAGAAAATGAAAGTCATTCCCTATGCTCAGCCATAGGTTCTATCATGTATGCAATGTTGTGTACCAGACCTGATGTGTGCCTTGCTATAAGTTTAGCAGGGAGGTACCAAAGTAATCCAGGAGTGGATCACTGGACAGCGGTCAAGAACATCCTGAAATACCTGAAAAGGACTAAGGATATGTTTCTCGTTTATGGAGGTGACAAAGAGCTTGTCGTAAATGGTTACGTCGATGCAAGCTTTGACACTGATCCGGATGACTCTAAGTCGCAAACCGGATACATATTTATATTGAATGGTGGAGCGTAAGTTGGTGCAGTTCCAAGCAGAGCGTCGTGGCGGGATCTACGTGTGAAGCGGAGTACATGTGATACGTCTCCAACGTATCTATAATTTTTGATTGTTCCATGCTATTATATTATCTGTTTTGGATGTTTAATGGGATTTATATACCTTTTATATTATTTTTGGGACTAACCTACTAACCAAAGGCCCAGTGCAAATTGTTTTTGCCTATTTCAGTGTTTCGCAGAAAAGGAATATCAAACGGAATCCAAACGGAATGAAACCTTCGGGAGAGTTATTTTTGGAACAAACGTGATCCAGGAGACTTGGAGTGGACGTCAAGAAAGAAGCGAGGAGGCCACGAGGCAGGGAGTGCGCGCCACCCTCGTGGGCCCCTATGCAGCTCCACCGCCCTATTCTATCTCATATAGGTACCCCTCATCAGCTCCACCGACGTACTTCTTCTCATCATATATAAAATCGAGATGGGTCTTGTCCATCACACCCGCATCATACCCGAAAACATCTAGGAGCACTACAAAAATCCATGCCTATTCTCCTCACACCTGATGGTGATCTGCCGCAACCTTCATGTACCCGTTGAAGTACTCCCTTTCTTAGATGGGCCTTGTGATTTTCGACCTCATGTCCATTGAAGGAGACGACGGTTCAGAGGGGGAATCGAATCCACGGATGGGCCTTCTACCATAACTATAGATCACCATAGGCTTATTCAAGATCGATGTAGTCGAGGCGTTAGTAGATCTACACGACAGAACCTCAGGTCCAGAGTTAGACGCTTAGATGGCATTCACTGTTCATGCTCTCATTTTGAGGATCTCAATGAGCTAATAAATTCTCTCAGCCGGCTACGATTCATCGTGTTATTGGAGAATTTTCATTCGACTGTGTTAATATATTTTTGCGGTGTGTTGGTTACAAGAGTCGATGAATTTGCAGGGTTTAGACTACAGATCAAGTATAATGATCTCAATGAACAATACTATTAATGATTCTTGTCAACATCACTGAAATCTTAATATGCATGGTAGATATTAAATAGTATTCATTATGAAAGAACTCAGATCGAAATTACTCAGTTTCAGTCGGTTTTTAAGTGGGCCGCTACTAGATTGTATTCCTTATCTGTGGCAATGGAGAACTGCTTAGCTTTGGCGACATAATTTCTTGTTCGTAATGATCGGTGCTCTCTTTGCCCCAGTGACAGCAGGCAGGCGCGACGAGAGATGGCAACATAATTATTGTCTAAGTGTTGCCGCATTTGGAGGATAATGAAGAAATCGGATGGGAGCATAGAATCATACTCTGACTTATGGAGAGGTTTCTTGAGCGTGGCTCGATTCGACATCAATGTTCATTCTTTGCCATACTGGCATTACTCTGTTCTTATGAACTAAGAGACGCCACTATTGTAATGCATGCTGTGATACGCAGCTCGCCTCTGGAGATTGTGGAGTAATCAGATACATTTAGGATCCGATATGCATTTGTGACATCAACGCAATCTCATGATATAGATATGCCTTCGAACATATCTCATCGATCTAGCTCTGTGGCAAGAGACTATGATATGTATCGATGTCCAACTAATAGATACCACTGCGGATCACAGAGGGAGAAGGGGACAGGCAGGTTGAAGCGGCACCCGCTCAGTATTTTAGTATCTATGATCAATCGTGATGTCGCTTTTTCTATCTATATGCTCGATCAGTGAAAAGCCTCAGGGCATACGAACATTGTGCTACAAGCGGCAATAGCTCCCAGTGGTTGTCAACACCCGATGAAAGAAATGATGCGCTATTTTGAGTAGGGAGAGCGCCCACTAGTGAAGACATATGGCCTCCGTCTATTCCTCGTATACGACATATATGTGGATAAATACTAACTCCTTATCGGCAACGTCAACTAATGAACTTTTCATTATGAACTGCTTCATAGTGAAACCTAGGCTCTTCTGCTACGGGCTTCTATCTGCCGTTATAATGTTTCCGTTCTATTTTGTCAATCTTTATTTTCCAATCTATACAACAAAAATACCAAAAATATTTATCATTATTATCTCTATCAGATCTCACTTTCGTAAGTGACCGTGAAGGGATTGACAACCCCTTTATCGCGTTGGTTGCGAGGTTCTGTTATTTGTTTGTGCAGGTACGAGGGACTTGCATGTAGTCTCCTACTAGGATTGATACCTTGGTTCTCAAAAACTGAGGAAATACTTACGCTACTTTGCTGCATCACCCTTTCCTCTTCAAGGGAAAACCAACGCAGTCAAGAGGTAGCAAGAAGGATTTCTGGCGCCGTTGCCGGGGAGATCTACGCACAAGTCAAGACATACCAAGTACCCATCACAAACTCTTACCTCGCATTAATGATTTGCCATTTGCCTCTCTCCGCTTTGGTCTCTCCCCTATTCGCCCTTGCCATTTAGCGCTCTCGTTTTCCCTCTCCGCACTTCACCCTCGCGTTGTCTGTTTCATTGCCCTCTTTCGTTGCCTCTTTGCCGCTCGTCTCGTTCTTGGCTTCTCGCATTTAGTTGATATGTGTAGATGCAATTGTAATAGTTCCGAGAATCTTAGATTCGTTTTTTAGCTGGTACTCACAATGGTAATTAGATTATAAAGGCTAGATTCTTGAACAACGTTCGTGCACTTCTCCGTGCTCCAATATCATCACAGCGGGATATACAACTATATGGGATTTATGCTCATAACCCTTACCGAGCTCTCATAGGAGCTCAGGCTGTTTACAAACGGGAGATCGGTCTGGATAACAATCTTGTGAAATTAATAGCTGTTTGTAATTTGTCATGAAAGATCGTTTTCGTGGTGCCTTTCCGAGTGAAGATGCGGCTACCCCGTTCATGGCACATAAACAGCCTTTTGATTGATTATAGCATGTGATACTTGACTAGAAGAGTAAGCGTGAAGGAGGATAGTGGATTGATATACTAGGGGAGGATAAAAATTGCTAAGCCTATCTATCTGTCTCTCTATTCGTCTTGAGACGGACTCGTGGGCTGAGAAATGTCTGGTTTGGCGTCTTTGCAAAAAGCATAGTTGGAGGAGCTGTGCTCAATTTCCGATCACTGCATGATAGTATAAGATGCTAAAGATTGCGCTTAGTATCTCTAGTATTCTTCCTCCGTGCTAAGAGTCGGATACTCTCTCTCGCTATCAGCATAACGAATAGTACATTTCTTCGCGCAGTTTAAGGCATATTCGTTGGAGGTAGCAGTTAGCGCATTTGTTGAAGATCTGAAATGAGGCAAAGGCGGTCATGGTCGGAGAGGATGAAATATGTTATGAATGTAGAACGTACTAATTGTAGTCGTCGCTAATACGCGCTACTCAATGGACTTAATGATACGTAATTGCCCTACTCATGAGATTCCCATTATGAATGATCATACAATTTTTTATGCCTGGATTGAATTTTGCTTCTAGAAATCTTTTAGATTCGGCGCGGGAGGCACTTTTATGGAAATAACTTTAGGAGAAGCTACTAAACTCCTAGATAATATTATGGTTAATTATTCTCAATGGCACACCGAAAGATCTACTAGTAAAAAGGTTCATGGATAGAAGAAGAATTAATGTTTTGAGTGGAAAGATGGATGAACTTATGAAATTGTTTGCTAATAAGAGTGTTTCTTTTGATCCTAATGATATGCCTTTGTCTACTTTGATTGAGAATAATAATGAATCTATGGATGTGAATTTTGTTGGTAGGAACAATTTTGGTAACAACGCGTATATGAGAGGAAACTTAATCTATGACAGTTTCCTAGTAATTCGCATAATAGGATTCTGACAACAACTCATCCATTGTACCAAGCCCGTATGGAAATTTATTATACTTTAAGAGCCCTCAAGGATTGATTTTTAGAGACTAATGTAACAAATATTTACTCGGGATTTTCGCAAAAGAATGTGTCAATGATTTAGTCATTGAAAGAAAATCGCCATAATGTACTCTGTAATGAGTGAAGTAGTGATAAAGTGATAGTAAATTTCGTCTGTGTTGTTGATTGCATAGTGAGATACTATTATATCATTACACCTAAGCAGATCAAGAGTCTCTCAAAGCACTTGTAGACCTTCACTAGATCAGTAGTGTATAAGAAGACACCGCTAGGAATGCGATGTCCTATAAAGGAATGCGAGCATAACGAGCCACGAGCAGTGTGTCTTCCACACAGTCGCTTCTCGGTAAATAAGAGTAGATTGTAAGAGATGATCTAAAAAGTGATTTATGTGTCTCCTATTAAATCTTTGTTTTGCAATATAATCCCTTGTATTATTAGCCGATTTCGTAGGACTGCGCAGATGGGGATATCTTTAGAGCTAAAAAGGGCTACGCACTGATTTCTCGAGATTTTAACGATCTTCACGCATTAGTAATGGATCTGAGAGGTGATTTACATATCAATGCCACACTACCCGTGATATCACGGAATTGAGGTCGAGGTATAAATTAATAACTTTATTATTGCCTCTGGTGCATCATTCAACTCTCCGTCTAGTCTTCTTCTTAAAGATCCATTTATTTTCTATGGCTCGCCGATCATCGGGCAAGTCAGTCAAAGTCCATACTTCGTTTTCATACATGGATCCTATCTCGGATTTCATGGCTTCAAGCCATTTGTTGGAATCCGGGCCCGCCATCGCTTCTTCATAGTTCGAAGGTTCACCGTTGTCTAACAACATGATTTCCAGGACAGGGTTGCCGTACCACTCTGGTGCGGAACGTGTCCTTGTGGACCTACGAAGTTCAGTAGCAACTTGATCCGAAGTTTCATGATCATCATCATTAACTTCCTCTCTAGTCGGTGCAGGCACCACAGAAACATCTTCCTGAGCTGCGCTACTCTCGGTTCAAGAGGCAGTACCTCATCAAGTTCTACTTTCCTCCCACTTACTTCTTTCGAGAGAAACTCTTTCTGAAAGGATCCATTCTTGGCAACAAAGATCTTGCCTTCGGATCTGAGGAGAGAAGGTTTCCTTAGGGTATCCTATGAAGACGCATTTTTCGCTGGTTCGGCTTTAAAGTTGTGATTTAGCGTAATAGTGTTGGGGAACGTAGCAGAATTTTAAAATTTTCTACGCATCACCAAGATCAATCTATGGAGTCATCTAGAGAGAGAGAGGAGTGCATCTACATACCCTTGTAGATCACGAGCGGAAGCGTTCAAGAGAACGGGGTTGATGGAGTCATACTCGTCGTGATCCAAATCACCGAAGATCCTAGCGCCGAATGGACGGCACCTTCGCGTTCAACACACGTACGGAGCGAGGACGTCTCCCGCGCCTTGATCCAGCAAGGAGGAGGGAGAGGTTGAGGAAGAGGGCTCCAACAGCAGCACGACGGCGTGGTGGTGGTGAAGCTGCAGTACTCCGGCAGGGCTTCGTCAACCTCTTATGGAGGAGGAGAGGTGTTGGGGAGGGGCTGTGCCTTGGATGCTTTATGCAGCCCCCCCTTGCCCCTCTATTTATAGGGGAAGGAGGAAGGGGGCCGGCCCCCTCAGATGAGATCTAGAGGGGGGGCGGCGGCCAAGGGGAGGGGGCTTGCCCCCCAAGCAAGGGGGCGCCCCCTTTAGGGTTTCCCCCCAACCCTAGGCGCATGGGCCCAAGGGGGGATGCGGCCAGCCCATGTAGGGCTGGTTCCCTTTCCTCTACAGCCCATTAGGCCCGAGAGAGGTGGCCCCTCCCGGTGGACCCCCGGAACCCCTCCGGTGGCCCCGGTACAATACCGATATGCCCCCGAACCTTTCCGGTGACCGTATGACAACTTCCTACATATAAATCTTACCTACGGACCATTCAGGAACTCCTCGTGACGTCCGGGATCTCATCCGGGACTCCGAACAACATTCGGTAATCACATACAAGTCTTCCTAACAACCCTAGCGTCACCGAACCTTAAGTGTGTAGACCCTACGGGTTCGGGAGACATGCAGACATGACCGAGACGACTCTCCGGTCAATAACCAACAGCGGGATCTGGATACCCATGTTGGCTCCCACATGCTCCACGATGATCTCATCGGATGAACCACGATGTCGAGGATTCAATCAATCCGTATACAATTCCCTTTGTCAATCGGTACGTTACTTGCCCGAGACTCGATCGTCGGTATCCAACCAATACCTTGTTCAGATCTCGTTACCGGCAAGTCACTTTACTCGTACCGTAATGCATGATCCCGTGATCAACCACTTGATCACATTGAGTCATTATGATGATGCATTACCGAGTGGGCCCAGAGATACCTCTCCGTCTATAGGAGTGACAAATCCCAGTCTGATTCGTGCCAACCCAACAGACACTTTCGGAGATACCTGTAATGTACCTTTATAGTCACTCCAGTTACGTTGTGACGTTTGGCACACCCAAAGCACTCCTACAGTATCCGGGAGTTGCACAATCTCATGGTCTAAGGAAATGATACTTGACATTCGGAAAAGCTATAGCAAACGAACTACACGATCTTTGAGCTATGCTTAGGATTGGGTCTTGTCCATCACATCATTCTCCTAATGATGTGATCCCGTTATCAATGACATCCAATGTCCATAGTCAGGAAACCATGACTATCTTTTGATCAACGAGCTAGTCAACTAGAGGCTCACTAGGGACGTGTTGTGGTCTATGTATTCACACATGTATTACGATTTCCGGATAACACAATTATAGCATGAACAATAGACAATTATCATGAACAAAGAAATATAATAATAACCATTTTATTATTGCCTCTAGGGCATATTTCCAACAGTCTCCCACTTGCACTAGAGTCAATAGTCTAGTTACATTGTGATGAATCGAACACCCATGCAGTTCTGGTGTTGATCATGTTTTGCTCTAGGGAGAGGTTTAGTCAACGGATCTGCCACATTCAGGTCCGTATGTACTTTACAAATATCTATGTCTCCATTTTGAACACTTTCACGAATGGAGTTGAAGCGACGCTTGATATGCCTGGTCTTCCTGTGAAACCTGGGCTCCTTGGCAAGGGCAATAGCTCCAGTGTTGTCACAGAAGAGAGTCATCGGGCCCGACGCATTGGGTATGACTCCTAGGTCGGTAATGAACTCCTTCACCCAGATTGCTCTTGTGCTGCCTCCGAGGCTGCCATGTACTCCGCTTCACATGTAGATCCCGCCACAACGCTTTGCTGCAACTGCACCAGCTTACTGCCCCACCATTCAAAATATACACATATCCGGTTTGTGACTTAGAGTCATCCAGATCTGTGTCGAAGCTAGCATCAACGTAACCCTTTAGGACGAGCTCTTCGTCACCTCCATAAACGAGAAACATATCCTTAGTCCTCTTCAGGTACTTCAGGATATTCTTGACCGCTATCCAGTGTTCCATGTGGATTACTTTGGTACCTTCCTACCAAACTTACGGCAAGGTTTATATCAGGTCTGGTACACAGCATAGCATACATGATAGACCCTATGGCCGTGTTGGAAATATGCCCTGGCAGATAATAAATTGGTTATTATTATATTTCCTTGTTCATGATAATCGTTTATTATACATGCTAGAATTGTATTGATAGGAAACTCAGATACATGTGTGGATACATAGACAACACCATGTCCCTAGTAAGCCTCTAGTTGACTAGCTCGTTGATCAATAGATGGTTACGGTTTCCTGACCATGGACATTGGATGTCATTGATAACGGGATCACATCATTAGGAGAATGATGTGATGGACAAAGACCCAATCCTAAGCCTAGCACAAGATCATGTAGTTCGTATGCTAAAGCTTTTCTAATGTCAAGTATCATTTCCTTAGACCATGAGATTGTGCAACTCCCGGATACCGTAGGAGTGCTTTGGGTGTGCCAAACGTCACAACGTAACTGGGTGGCTATAAAGGTACACTACAGGTATCTCCGAAAGTGTCTGTTGGGTTGGCACGAATCAAGACTGGGATTTGTCACTCCGTGTAAATGGAGAGGTATCTCTGGGCCCACTCGGTAGGACATCATCATAATGTGCACAATGTGATCAAGGAGTTGATCACAGGATGATGTGTTACAGAACGAGTAAAAGAGACTTGCCGGTAACGAGAGATTGAACAAGGTATCGGGATACCGACGATCGAATCTCGGGCAAGTATCGTACCGCTAGACAAAGGGAATTGTTTATGGGATTGATTAAGTCCATCGTGGTTCATCCGATGAGATCATCGTGGAACATGTGGGAACCAACATGGGTAACCAGATCCCGCTGTTGGTTATTGACCGGAGAACGTCTCGGTCATGTCTACGTGTCTCCCGAACCCGTAGGGTCTACACACTTAAGGTTCGGTGACGCTAGGGTTATAGAGATATTAGTATGCGGTAACCCGAAAGTTGTTCGGAGTCCCGGATGAGATCCCGGACGTCACGAGGAGTTCCGGAATGGTCCGGAGGTAAAGATTATATATGGGAAGTCTTGTTTTGGTCGCCGAAAAAGTTCGCGCATTATCGGTAATTGTACCGGGTTGGCCCGAAAGGGGTCCGGGGGTCCACCTGCCCCGGGGCCACATGGCTGTAGGGGTGTGCGCCTTGGCCTATATGGGCCAACGGACCCACCAAGAGGCCCATGCGCCAAAGAGATAAGGAAAGGAAGAGTCCTAAAGGGGGAAGGCACCCTCCTAGGTGCCTTGGGGAGGATGACCTCCCTGCCGCCCTTCCTTGGAAGGAAGGGCCAGGCTGCCCCTCTCCCTTGGCCTATATTATAGTGGGGGAAAGGAGGCAGCCTAAACCTAAGCCCTGGCGCCTCCCTCTCCCTCCACTGACACATCTCCCTCCTCCCGCAGCGCTTGGCGAAGCCCTGTTGGAATCGCTACTTCCACCACCACGCCGTTCCGGTGCTGCTGATCTCCATCAACCTCTCCTCCCCCCTTGCTGGATCAAGAAGGAGGAGACGTCGCTGCTCCGTACGTGTGTTGAACGCGGAGGTGCCGTCCGTTCGGCGCTAGGATCATCGGTGATTTGGATCACGACGAGTACGACTCCATCAACCCCGTTCTCTTGAACGCTTCCGCGCGCGATCTACAAGGGTATGTAGATCCACTCCTCCCTCGTTGCTAGATGACCCATAGATAGATCTTGGTGACACGTA
The DNA here is from genome assembly GCF_003073215.2 of Triticum urartu. Lineage (NCBI taxonomy): Eukaryota > Viridiplantae > Streptophyta > Magnoliopsida > Poales > Poaceae > Triticum > Triticum urartu. Next base: position 323,821,526 of record NC_053025.1, read on the forward strand.
GGAAAATTTTGAATTTATGCTACGTTCCCCAACAGTGGCATCATGAGCTAGGTCTATGCGTATTCTATGCACGAGTAGAACACAAAGTAGTTGTGGGCGTTGATTTTGTTCAATATGCTTGCCGTTACTAGTCTTATCTTGATTCGGCGGCATCGTGGGATGAAGCGGCCCGGACCAACCTTACACGTACGCTTACGTGAGACCGGTTCCACCGACTGACATGCACTAGTTGCATAAGGTGGCTGGCGGGTGTCTGTCTCTCCCACTTTAGTCGGATCGGATTCGATGAAAAGGGTCCTTATGAAGGGTAAATAGCAATTGGCATATCACGTTGTGGTTTTTGCGTAGGTAAGAAACGTTCTTGCTAGAAACCCATAGCAGCCACGTAAAACATGCAAACAACAATTAGAGGACGTCTAACTTGTTTTTGCAGGGTCCATGTGATGTGATATGGCCAAAAGGATGTGATGAATGATATATGTGATGTATGAGATTGATCATGTTCTTGTAATAGGAATCACGACTTGCATGTCGATGAGTATGACAACCGGCAGGAGCCATAGGAGTTGTCTTTATTTATTGTATGACCTGCGTGTCATTAAACAAACGCCATGTAATTACTTTACTTTATTGCTAACCGTTAGCTGTAGTAGTAGAAGTAATAGTGGGCGAGACAACTTCATGAAGACACAAGATGGAGATCATGATGATGGAGATCATGGTGTCATGCCGGTGACGATGATATCATGGAGCCCCGAAGATGGAGATCAAAAGGAGCAAGTGATATTGGCCATATCATGTCACTATTTGATTGCATGTGATGTTTATCATGTTTATACATCTTATTTGCTTAGAACGACGGTAGTAAATAAGATGATCCCTCACTAAAATTTCAAGAAGTGTTCCCCCTAACTGTGCACCGTTGCGAAAGTTCGTCGTTTCGAAGCACCACGTGATGATCGGGTGTGATAGATTCTTACGTTCGAATACAACGGGTGTTGACGAGCCTAGCATGTACAGACATGGCCTCGGAACACATGCGAAACACTTAGGTTAACTTGACGAGCCTAGCATGTACAGACATGGCCTCGGAACACAAGAGACCGAAAGGTCGAGCATGAGTCGTATAGAAGATACGATCAACATAAAGATGTTCACCGACGTTGACTAGTCCGTCTCACGTGATGATCGGACACGGCCTAGTTGACTCGGATCATGTAATCACTTAGATGACTAGAGGGATGTCTATCTGAGTGGGAGTTCATAAGATGAACTTAATTATTCTGAACATAGTCAAAAGGTCTTTGCAAATTATGTTGTAGCTCGTGCTTTAGTTCTACTATTTAGATATGTTCCTAGAGAAAATTTAGTTGAAAGTTGATAGTAGCAATTGTGCGGACTAGGTCCGTAAACTGAGGATTGTCCTCATTGTTTCATAGAAGGCTTATGTCCTTAATGCACCGCTCAGTGTGCTGACCTCGAACGTTGTCTATGGATGTTGCGAACATCTGACATACACATTTTGATAACTACGTGATAGTTCAGTTAAACGGCTTAGAGTTGAGGCACCGAAGACGTTTTGAAACATCGCGAAACATATGAGATGTTTCGAGGGCTGAAATTGGGATTTCAGGCTCGTGCCCACGTCAAGAGGTATAAGACCTCCGACGATTTTCTTAGCCTGCAAACTAAGGGAGAAAAGCTCAATTGTTGAACTTGTGCTCAGATTGTCTGAGTACAACAATCGCTTGAATCGAGTGGGAGTTGATCTTCCAGATGAAATAGTGATGGTTCTCCGAAGTCATTACCACCAAGCTGCTAGAGCTTCGTGATGAACTATAATATATCAGGGACATATATGATGATCCTTGAGATATTCGCGATGTTTGACACCACAAAAGTAGAAATCAAGAAGGAGCATCAATTGTTGATGGTTGGTGAAACCACTAGTTTCAAGAAGGGCAAGGGCAAGAAGGGATACTTCATGAAACGACAATCAGCTGCTGCTCTAGTGAAGAAACCCAAGGTTGAACCCAAACCCGAGACTAAGTGCTTCTGTAATAAAGGGGAACAGCCACTGGAGCAGAATTACCCTAGATACTTGGTAGATGAGAAGGCTGGCAAGGTCGATAGAAGTATATTGGATATACATTGTGTTGATGTGTACTTTACTAGTACTCCTAGTAGCACCAGGGTATTAGATACCGGTTCGGTTGCTAAGTGTTAGTAACTCGAAATAAAAGCTACGGAATAAACGGAGACTAGCTAAAGGTGAGCTGACGATATGTGTTGGAAGTGTTTCCAATGTTGATATGATCAAGCATCGCACGCTCCCTCTACCATCGAGATTGGTGTTTGCGTTGAGCATAGACATGATTGGATTATGTCTATCGCAATACGGTTATTCATTTAAGGAGAATAACGGTTACTCTGTTTATTTGAATAATACCTTCAATGGTCTTGCACCTAAAATGAATGGTTCATTGAATCTCGATCGTAGTGATACACATGTTCATGCCAAAAGATATAAGATAGTAATGATAGTACCACCTACTTGTGGCACTGCCACGTAAGTCATATCGGTATAAAACGCATGAAGAAGCTCCATGTTGATGGATCTTTGGGCTCACTCGTTTTTGAAAAGTTTGAGACATGCGAACCATGTCTATTGGTGTATATGCATGAAGAAACTCCATGCAAATGGACCGTTTGGACTCACTTGATTTTGAATCACTTGAGACATGCAAATCATACCACATGGGCAAGATGACTGAAAGCCTCGTTTTCAGTAAAATGGAACTAGAAAGCAACTTGTTGGAAGTAATACATTTTGATGTGTGCAGTCCAATGAGTGCTGAGGCGTGTAGTGGATATCGTTATGTTCTTACTTCACAGATGATTTGAGTAGATGTTGAGTATATTTACTTGATGAATCACGAGTCTGAATTATTGAAAGGTTCAAGTAATTTCAGGGTGAAGTTGAAAGATCGTCGTGACAAGAGGATAAAATATCTATGATATGATCATAGAGATGAATATCTGAATTACGAGTTTGGCACAGAATTAAGACATTGTGGAAATTGTTTCACAACTAATACAGCCTGGAACACCATAGTGTGATGGTGTGTCCGAACATCATAACTGCACCCTATTGGATATGATGCATACCATGATGTCTCTTATCGAATTACCATGATAGTTTATGGGTTAGGCATTAAAGACAACCACATTCACTTTAAATAGGGCACCACGTAATTCCGATGAGATGACACCATATGAACTATGGTTTAGAGAAACCTAAGCTGTCATTTCTTAGAAGTTTGGGGCTGCGACGCTTATGTGAAAAAGTTTCAGGCTGATAAGCTCGAACCCAAAGCGATAAATGCATCTTCATAGGACACCCAAAACAGTTGGGTATACCTCCTGTCTCAGATCCGAAAGCAATAAGGGATTGTTTCTAGAATCGGGTCCTTTCTCGAGGAAAAGTTTCTCTCGAAAGAATTGAGTGGGAGGATGGTGGAGACTTGATGAGGTTATTGAACCGTCTCTTCAACTAGTGTGTGGCAGGGCACAGGGAGTTGTTCCTGTGGCACCTACACCAATTGAAGTGGAAGCTTATGATAGTGATCATGAAACTTCAGATCAAGTCACTACCAAACCTCGTGGGATGACAAGGATGCGTACTACTTCAGAGTGGTACGTAATCCTGTCTTGGAAGTCATGTTGCTAGACAACAATGAACCTACGAGCTATGGAGAAGCGATGGTGGGCCCGGATTCCGATAAATGGCTCGAGGCCATAAAATCCGAGAGAGCGATGGTCGTAAGGCTGTTGAGTACAGATGGATTTTGAAAGGAAGACGGACAATGATGGTAAATGTCACCATTAAGAAAGCTCGACTTGTCGTTAAGATGTTTCCCGACAAGTTCAAGGAGTTGACTACGGTGAGACTTTCACACTCGTAGCGATGCTAAGAGTCTGTTGGAATTATATTAGCAGTCACTGCATTATTTATGAAATCTTGCAGATAGGATGTCAAAAACCATTGTTTCCTCACGATTTTCTTGAGGAAAGGTTGTATGTGATACAACCAGAAGTTTTTAACAATCCTGAAAGATGCTAACAAGTATGCAAAGCTCTAACAATCCTTCTAAGGACTGGAGTAAGCATCTCGGAGTTGGAATATACGCTTTGATGATGATCAAAGATTTTGGGTTTATACAAATTTTATGAGAAACTTGTATTTACAAAGAAGTGAGTGGGAGCACTATAGAATTTCTGATGAGTATATGTTGTTGACATATTGTTGATCAGAAATGACGTAGAATTTTTGGAAAGCATATAGGGTTATTTGGAAGGTGTTTTCAATGGAAAGCCTGGATTAAGCTACTTGAACATTCAGCATCAAGATCTATATGGATAGATCAAAACGCTTAATGGTATTTTCAAATGAGCACATACCTTGACATGATCTTGAAGTTGTTCAAGATGGATCAGTCAAAGAAGGAGTTCTTGCCTGAGTTGTAAGGTATGAAGTTAAGACATAAAGCTCGACCACGGCAGAAGAAAGAGGAAGGGCGAAGGTCGTCCCCTATGCTTTTGTCATAGGCTCCATACGATATGCCATGCTGAGTACCACACCTGATGTGTGCCTTGCCACATATTTGGCAAGAGGGTACAAAGGTGATCTAGGAGTAGATCACCAGATAGCGGTCTAAATTATCCTTAGAGGAATAAGGATATGTTTCTCGGTTATGGAGGTGATAAAGAGTTCGACGTAAAGAGTTACGTCGATGCAAGCTTAACACCTATCCGGATAGCTCTGAGTAGAGATACCGGATACGTATAATGGAGCAACAATTTAGAATAGCTCCAAGTAGAATAGTTATTTGAAATGGCTCCAAATGTAGCGTAGTAGTTGCATCTACAAGATGACATAGAAATTTGCGAAGTACATACGGATCTGAATGTTGCAGACCCATTGACTGAAACCTCTCTCACAAGCATAACATGATCAAACCCAGAACTCTTTGGGTGTTAGTCACATGGGGATGTGACCTTGAGTGTTAATCACATATCGATGTGAACTGGATTATTGACTCTAGTGCAAGTGGGAGACTGTTGGAAATATGCCTAGAGGCAATAATAAATTGGTTATTATTATATTTCCTTGTTCATGATAATCGTTTATTATCCATGCTAGAATTGTATTGAAAGGAAACTCAGATACATGTGTGGATACATAGACAACACCATGTCCCTAGTAAGCCTCTAGTTGACTAGCTCGTTGATCAATAGATGGTTACTGTTTCCTGACCATGGACATTGGATGTCATTGATAATGGGATCACATCATTAGGAGAATGATGTGATGGACAAGACCCAATCCTAAGCCTAGCACAAGATTATGTAGTTCGTATGCTATAGCTTTTCTAATGTCAAGTATCATTTCCTTAGACCATGAGTTGTGCAACTCCCGGATACCGTAGGAGTGCTTTGGGTGTGCCAAACGTCACAACTTAACTGGGTGGCTATAAAGGTACACTGCAGGTATCTCCGAAAGTGTCTGTTGGGTTGGCACGAATCGAAACTGGAATTTGTCACTCCGTGTAAACGGAGAGGTATCTCTGGGCCCACTCGATAGGACATCATCATAATGTGCACAATGTGATCAAGGAGTTGATCACGGGATGATGTGTTACAGAACGAGTAAAGAGACTTTCCGTAACGAGATTGAACAAGGTATCGGGATACCGGCGATCGAATCTCGGGCAAGTATCGTACCGCTAGACAAAGGGAATTGTATACGGGATTGATTAAGTCCTTGACATCGTGGTTCATCCGATGAGATCATCATGGAACATGTGGGAGCCAACATGGGTATCCAGATCCCGCTGTTGGTTATTGACCGGAGAGTTATCTCGGTCATGTCTGCATGGTTCCCGAACCCGTAGGGTCTACACACTTAAGGTTCGACGACGCTAGGGTTATAAGGAATAGATATACGTGGTTACCGAATGTTGTTCGGAGTCCCGGATGAGATCCCGGACGTCACGAGGAGTTCCGGAATGGTCCGGAGGTAAATATTTATATATGGGAAGTCCTGTTTTGGTCACCGGAAAAGTTTCGGGGTTTATCGGTAACGTACCGGGACCACCGGGAGGGTCCCGGGGGTCCACCAAGTGGGGCCACAAGCCCCGGAGGGCTGCATGGGCCAAGTGTGGGAGGGACCAGCCCCAGGTGTGCTGGTGCGCCCCCCCACAAGGGCCCAAGGCGCCTAAGGGGAGGAAAGGGGGCAAACCCTAAGGGCAGATGGGCCTTAGGGCCCATGCCTGGTGCGCCTCCCTCTCCCCCTCCACCTGGCCGCCACCCAGATGGGATCTGGGGGCTGCCGCCACCCCTAGGGAGGGAACCCTAGGTGGGGGCGCAGCCCCTCCCCTCCCCCAATATATACTTGAGGTTTGGGCTGCCCAAGACACAAGAGTTCCTCTCCTTCTTGGCGCAGCCCTACCCCTCTCCCTCCTCGTCTCTTGCGGTGCTTGGCGAAGCCCTGCTGGAGTATCACGCTCCTCCACCACCACCACGCCGTCGTGCTGCTGCTGGATGGAGTCTTCCCCGACCTCTCCTTCTCTCCTTGCTGGATCAAGGCGTAGGAGACGTCACCGGGCTGTACGTGTGTTGAACACGGAGGTGTCGTCCGTTCGGCACTAGGATCATCGGTGATTTGGATCACGACGAGTACGACTCCATCAACCCCGTTCACTTGAACGCTTCGGCGTAGCGATCTACAAGGGTATGTAGATGCACTCTCCTTCCCCTCGTTGCTGGTCTCTCAATAGATAGATCTTGGTGACACGTAGGATAATTTTGAATTTCTGCTACGTTCCCCTACAAGATGTAATCAACACTACTAGTCACCCACAAGTACCAATCTATAGCTCCGGTAACAAGATTGAACACAAGAGATGAACTAGGGTTTGAGAGGAGATGGTGTTGTTGAAGATGTTGATGGAGATTTCCCTCCCCAAGATGGGAGAGTTGTTGGTGATGATGATGACGATGATTTCCCCCTCCGGGAGGGAAGTTCCCCCAGTGGAATCGCTCCACCGGAGGGCAAAAGTGTTCCTTCCCAAGTTTCGCCTCGAGGCGGTGGCGCTTCGTCCCGAAAGTCCTCCTCTTATTATGTTTTCTAGGTCAAAATGACTTACATACCAAAAGATGGGCACCGGAGATGGGCCGAGGGGAGCACAACCCACCAGGGCGCGCCTGGGCTGCCTAGCGCGCCCAGGTGGGTTGTGCCCACCTGGTGGCCCCCCTCTAGTACTTATTGGCTCTAATAATTCTTAAATATTCCATATAAAATCCTCGTGAAGTTTCAGCTTGTTTGGAGTTGTGCATAATAGGTAGCCTGATGTAGCTTTTCCAGGTCCAGATTTTCCGCTGCCAGAATTCTCCCTCTTGGTGTGTACCTTGCAAATTATGAGAGAAAAGGCATTAGAATTACTCCAAAAAGCATTATTACGGATAAAAACATCATAAATAACAGTAAGAAAACATGATGCAAAATGGACATATCAACTCCCCCAAGCTTAGACCTCGTTTGTCCTCAAGCGAAAACTGAAATCGAAAAACATGTCCACATGGTTTGAGAGAGAGGTGTCGATAAAAACAAAATATGGACATAGAAGCATCATGTTGATTATTATAACAGCAACAAAATTAAACATAGGACTTTTATCATATACTTCTCATGAATAAGTAATAGTTCATCACACAATCAAAGTATAAAACAAAAACTCTATTAGAAACCAACAAACTATGTTCTCAGTCAACTTTGCAACTACAAGTCATCATCTTTTCAGGAAGGGTCGTGTGTCAGAGACTTTAGGCAAGTCCACATACTCAACCATCATATAGTCTTCTATGATTGCTAACACTCACCGCGTACACATGAGCAAAATGTTTCAACCAGACACATAGAAAGATAGGGGCTTATGGTTTCGCCTCCCAACGTACTCACCTCAAGGGTGATGTCAACAATAATAACGCATGCCACCCATATTCAACTGCACATATGTGCCTAGATCTCTCCTCACCACATGTTGCTTGCCAAAAGATAAAAATAAAAAGGAATAGAAGGAAAACTTTGACTCTTTGCATAAAAGTAAATACACAAAAGTAAAAGATAGGCCATTCGCAAAGGGAAGCAGAGGTTGCCATGCGCTTATTTGTTTGTATGCCCAATCCCTTAGTGCAAAAGAACGTCACGTTACATTGCCCGTTGTGATAGCGACATTTATATGCAGTCTGTCGCTTTTATTCTTCACCATCACAAGTTCGTGCAACGCTCAATTTTCTCTTACATCAAATGATCTCACACTTTTAGAAGCAAATTTTATTGCCTTTTTGCACCGATGACAACTTACTTGAGGGATCTTGCTCAATCCCTAGGTAGGTATGGTGGACACTTGAAAAATAAGATTTGGGTTTAAGGGTTTTTGGATGCACAAGTAGTATCTCTACTTAGTGCGGAATTTTTGGCTAGCAAAGATAGGGGCAAGCACCACATGTTAAAGGATCTATGACAATATGACTTCTATGTGAATATGAACAAGCATAAATCATTAAGTTGTCTTCGTGGTCCAACGTCAAATTTTTTGGCATATAATATTTTGATGAGGGCTCACAATCACAAAAAATTTCTAGGATAGTATTTATATGTGAATCTTCTATTCCCTTATTAATTCTACTTATACTTTTCCTTATGTGGTGCCATCACCTACCATAGGATTAGTCTATAATATTTTTCATTATTTCTTTCTTTTCTTTTATTTATTACCTTTCTCTTATTTCTTTTCTTTTATTTGCGACATGAAAGTAAAGAAAGCAAAAACTCAAACTAAACTTTATTATACAACTTGCACACGATTACAAGGATAGATCACTAAGCAAACTCTCAAAGAAGAAAGGATCAAACTAAACTTTTATTCATCTAAAGCAAAAGATGGAACTAAAATAATTAAAAGTAATAAGATAGTGGGATGATACAATACCAGGGCATCTCCCCCAAGCTTGACGAAAGCCAAGGGGAGTGCCCATACCCAATACTCAGTTCTCTTTTGGTGGTGAAGAAGGTGATGTTGGTGACGAAGAAGTGTTCTCGGATTTCCAGGCAATGGTGGTGGTGAGAAAGTGGAGGGTTTCCCCTTAGCTTCCCCCAGTTTTTGCCGGAGAATAAAATTATCTATCCTCAACTTGTCATTATCCATCTCGAGTTTTATTGTCCTCTTGCATAACGCCTCCATGCTCTCGTTTTTGAACCGGGGAGGAACCGATTCATCTTCTTCCTCTTCGGAGGTCCAGCTATAGTGCCCCTCATCCCCATAGGAGTTGGGGTTTGCGATGAAATCAGCAACATAGCTCTCACCCTCAAAGTCTTGGGAAGACATATTTTCATATCTATCAGGAAAGCAGCAAGAAAAAGAGAACAGAGGATTTCTTCACGATACGGTGATCAAAAGGTTCGAGAAGTATATATAATTTTTTTATCTTGGAGGACAAGCATATGGTAGAAAAACGGAGTACAGAAGGTGTCCCAGGTGGGCACAACCCACCTGGGTGCGCCACGCAAGCCTGGTGCGCCCTGGTATCTTGTGCCCACCAGGGGACGCTTCCTGGAAGTTTCTTTATTTCCAATAATTTTAAATATCCCAAAACAGAAAAAAAATATGGATTTTTCGGAGTCTGTTTACTTACCGTATCACGTACCTCCTTATTTTCACGATTCTAGAGTGTTCCGGAAGGACTCTTTTATGTGTTCTTTCGGTGTCAAAGTTTGGATAATATTACTTTCAACATTAATAGGTGTACCTAAGATATAATGCTTTATTCGTTGCCCATAGACAACCTTCGGGTTAGTACCTTTGGAATTATTTATTTTGATGGCTCCAGACCGGTAAACCTCCTCAATGACATATGGGCCTTCCCATTTTGAGAGGAGTTTTCCTGCAAAGAATCTGAAACAAGAGTTGTACAAAAAAACATATTCTCCGACTTTAAACTCACGCTTTTGAATTCTTTTGTCATGCCACATTTTAACTTTTTCTTTGAATAATTTTACATTTTCATAAGCTTGGGTTCTCCATACATCTAGAGAGCTAATATCAAATAACCTCTTTTCACCAGCAAGTTTGAAGTCATAATTGAGTTCTTTGATTGCCCAAAATGCTTTATGTTCTAACTCAATAGGCAAATGACAAGTTTTTTCATAAACCATTTTATAAGGAGACATACCAATAGGATTTTTATGTGTTGTTCTATAAGCCCAAAGTGCATCATCTAATTTCTTAGACCAATTCTTCCTGGACCTACTAACAGTCTTTTGCCAGATTATTTTTATTTCTCTGTTGCTAAGTTCAACTTGATCACTAGACCGAGGGTGATATGGTGATGCAATTCTATGGTTAACATCATACTTGGAAAGCATTTTACGGAAAGCACCATGAATGAAGTGTGAACCACCATCAGTCATTAAATATCTAGGGACTCCAACCCTTGGGAAAATAACTTCCTTAAGCATTTTAATAGAGGTGTTGTGATCAGCACTACTGGTTGGAATAGCTTCTACCCATTTAGATCAAGAGCAACCAAACTATATGTATACCCATTAGAGGAAGGAAAAGGCCCCATATAATCAAATCCACAAACATCAAATGGTTCAACAACAAGTGAATAATTCATAGGCATTTCTTGACGCTTACTGATATTACCTATTCTTTGACATTCATCACAAGATAAGACGAACTTACATGCATCCTTGAAGAGAGTAGGCCAATAAAATCCAGACTTCGATACCTTATGAGCAGTCCTATCTCCAGCATGATGCCCTCCATAAGCTTCGGAGTGACATTTTCGTAGGATTTCCCTGTTCATGCTCAGGTACACAACGTCTAATAATACCATCTACTCCTTCTTTATAAAGGTGTGGGTCATCCCAAAAGTAATGTCTTAAATCATGGAAGATTTTTTTCTTTTGTTGGTATGTAAAGGTAGGTGGTAAATATTTAGCAACAATGTAATTAGCATAGTCAGCATACCAAGGAGTACCATGAGAAACATTTACTGCAGCTATCTGCTCATCAGGAAAACTATCATCAATAGGTAGTGGGTCACCAAGCACATTTTCAAGCCTAGACAAATTATTAGTTACTAGGTTCTCAGCTCCTTTTCTATCAATGATATGTAAATCAAATTCTTGTAATAAGAGAACCCATCAAATAAGTATATGTTTGGCATATTTCTTTTTCATAAGATATTTAATAGCAGCATGGTCTGTGTGAACAGTTACTCTGGAATCAACAATGTAAGGTCTAAACTTATGACAAGCAAACACCACCGCTAAGAATTCTTTTTCAGTAGTAGTATAATTTCTTTGAGCACTGTCTAGAGTTTTACTAGCATAATGAATAACATTCAGTTTCTTATCAACTCTTTGTCCTAGAACAGCACCAACAGCATAATCACTAGCATCACACATAATTTCAAAAGGCAAGTTCCAGTCAGGTGGTTGAACAATAGGTGCAGAAATTAAAGCTTTCTTAAGTGTTTCAAAGGCTTCTAAACAATCATCATCAAAAACAAAGGGAATATCCTTTTGGAAGAGATTAGTGAGAGGCCTAGAATTTTTTGAAAAGTCCTTGATAAATCTCCTATAGAAACCAGCATGACCTAAGAAACTATGAATACCTTTTATATCTTTAGGACACGACATTTTCTCAATTGCATCAACCTTAGCTTGGTCCACTTCAATACCTCTTTCAGAAATTTTATGACCCAAGACAATGCCTTCATTAACCATAAAGTGGCACTTCTCCCAATTCAAGACAAGATTTGTTTGTTCACATCTCTGCAAAACTCGACTCAAGATTGCTTAAACAATCATCAAGACTCTCTCATTTTT